>NC_141148.1:136894983-137046789 GCF_053477565.2 Lygodium microphyllum
TGTCGCAAGTTTGTTTCCGATCATATTAATGATTGTGCTCAAATCTTGTCTAAATTGGAAGAAGTCCATCTTACTCTTTCAGGAGCTAAATCTGTTTTTGGAGTCGAAGAAGTTCTTGTGGTAGGGCATATGTGTGGTCCATATGGCCGAAAGCCTTCTCCAACCAAGATTGATACTATCAGCAAAATGTGAAAAATATACACAAATGTTTCAGAGGTGAGAAGATTTCTTGGAGCATGTGTCTTCTACCTTATTTGGATCCCACATTTCACTCATGTTGCGGAAAATCTTTATCAACTGTTAAGAAAAGGCCAAAGGTTTATATGAGAAAAAGAGCATACTCAAGATATTCGAAAATTGAAGAAATTGCTGATTTCAGCCGGCTAATTACTCTAATGAACAGCCTATCATACTCACAGTGGACACAAGTCCCATTGGAATAGGATGGGTAGTAGGTCAAGATGACTTTGAGGGCAACAGATATGCAATTCACTTTGGAGGGAAGGTTCTTAATGAACGTCAAAGAAGGTATGCTCAAATTAAAAGAGAACATTGGGGAGTGGTAACCGCATTGAAATGTGATCGGGACTACTTCATGAGCACACATGTAATAGTTGAAACATATTGTCTTCCACTCTTGGGCATGATTGCCAACTGCTCCACTCTCGACATAGCTATGCTAAGATGGATAGCCTATATTAAATCTTTAAATCTTGATTTGAAACATATTGCAGGAAGAGATAATCCAGTTGCTGACATGCTTTCGCGTGCTAGATATAAGGATGAAGAAGAGATGATGGATGAGGAAGAATTAGAGTCTATATTTGCTAAAAATGATGCTGTAATTGCAGGTTCAGATCTGAAAACAGCAAGTACAGCTGTACCTAATGATGGTTCAGCTGTCAAAAATGTAGGTACAACATTAATTATAGCAAGTACAATAGGTTCAGCTCTGCTGAAACAAATTTTACATCAGCAAAGAAAGAAGAAACAACCATAGAAGGACAGTGGGCAGCTGATAGACAGCATGCTCAATGTTTTGTTATGGTTTGTTCACACTTTAAAAAAGAATATTATGCAGGTGATTGGCTAAAAATTGGCCAATTGCTGAGCACTATGACAAAGAAGGAAGATTGGACTAATGAAGAGTTCAAGAGAATCAAGAGAAAAGCTTATGGTTTTTTTCTCAAAGATGGCTACCTTTGGAGGCATGCGAAAAAGAAAGGAAGGGTGCCTGTTCGTGTCTTAGGAGACAAGAAGACTCAAAGACTGGTCATGCAAGAATTTCATGAAAGCCTATTGGCTGGTCATAGAGGCATATGGGGCACTTTTGCCAAAATAAAAGAGAAATTTTGGTGAAAAAACATGTATAAAGACATTGAGCATTTTGTTGAGTCTTGTCATGTTTGTCAAATGTACTCTATGGTTAAGCATAGAGATGGGCTTCAGCCTATCTTTCCATTATCCATTCACTATAGATGGGTTATTGATTTAGTAACCATGCCTACAGGAATTTGGAACATGAGATATCTAGTACTTGCTAGAGAAGATCTCACAAATCAAGTGGAAGGAAAATCCTTGACAACAAAGTCTACTCAAGCCGTTTGTAGATTTTTACTTGAAGAAGTATTTTGCAGGTATGGCTGTGTTGCCAAAGTAACTGCTGATAGAGGAGAATTGGATGCCGATGAGGCTCACCATTTCTTTGCTCAATTGGGAATCAAGCTATCTCTTACATCAGCCTATAATCCTGAAGGAAATGGTAAGAGTGAAAGAGGTCATCAACCAATTCTCAAAGCATTGGCAAAATCTTGCAGAGGAAAAATGAGAGAATCGCCTAAAATGCTACCATTCGCATTATGGGCTGATAGAACTACCCATAGTGTAGTAATAGGTTATATACCGGATGAACTAATATATGGGCAGCCACCTATTATGCCTATTGAGGAGTCTATTGTCACATGGAGTATCTTGCCTTGGGATGAAGGCATAAATAGAGAAGAGTTGCTGACTTGGCACATATGGTAGCTTGAAAGAAGGCCATAAGATGTCAAGATAGCCATTGAAAGGCTGAAGGCAGCAAGATTGAAGAATAAGAAGAGGTTTGACAAGCATCATCGACTCCGTCCAAGAGCTATTCAAGAAAATGATTGGGTAGTTGTCTATGACAACAGCCTGGACAATCAATATAGTGCTCATAGGAAGTTATCCAAGCGATGGTTTGGACCATATGTGGTGAAAGTAGTACATGATAATGCTACTTATACTTTGGCTGAAATCGATGGGACCATGGTCAAGGTACCAATAGCTGGTAAACGTATCAAGCTCTTTAAACAAAGAGAGTCTTCTACTTATGAGCTTGTTGACCTGGATATGAGCCATCTCTTGAAGACAAGCAAGATGAAGAAGACTTAGAGGATGAAGATGAAGATATGTCAGAAGAAGACCCTCCTTAACCTGTAATCTTGTGAAATGGCACATGCCGGAGGATGTGCAGGTTAGGAGGGGGTGAATGTCAGAAAGTTTATTGTTCATAATATAAATCATGGAATTCTTATAGACACAGAATAACTTTACTAGGATTTATATGAGGAATTTTCATACATAACTTAGTCATTGTTACCCAACAACCAACTTAGATATCACTTAGTTACATAAGTTCTTTTGTATTTGTCATACAATTTTCAGTTGTACCATGTATATTGATAAAAAAAATAAGTCTATGGGAACCCACAACTTGATTAGTTGGAAGTAATTGACAGTTTGCAGGCTAACTCACATTGGTTCAAGTGGAAAATTTGGTTAGAAATCAAGAAAAGTGCCAAAAGTCCACTAGGTTCATAGGGGACCTGAAATAATGGACTAAAATGACCTGTAAGTGACCTAAGTGGTCAAAATGACAAGTGGGAGCTGAGCAAGATGCAGCTTGCATTTTTGGACATAAAAAGCGGGCCTACATACCTGTGGCAATTGGAGAAGGAGCTGTGGGCTATGGTGCATGCTCCAAAGCATGCAAACTCAAGATAAACTGGAGCTGAAGAAGGAGTTACAAACAAGGAAGGTGAAAGCTCTTCTTATCCATCCATTTGGTATGACAAAAATGAATGGTATGATAGTCCATAAAAGGGAGAAAACCTGAGAAAAAGTATTCAGCCTACTCTTATGTACATCTACTCACATTCTTTTACCTTATTCATGGTCCAATGAAGCCCGACTTGTACCCAAGTACTTGAGTGACTTTCGGGCAAGCAAAGGGGAGCATTTTAAAGGTGTATGGGCTGTTATGGATTGAAAAAACCAGTCATAAATAGGGCAGCCCACTGTTCTTGTCCATATTGATGAGTAAACAAGTGATCTATGTGGTTGTAATAGAGGAAATTGACCTCTTAACATCAAGGTTTTACTTGTGAATGATTAGAGGAGCTTATACTTGAGATTATGTACACTTTTAGAGCTTGATTATGGGCTAGAGATTATTGTTTTAAAACAAGACTGAAGTTAAATTTATGCTTTATCAATGCATTTCATGAGCTTTTGATCTATGTCTTGAATGTACTTGAGTCTACCATGAAAATACTTGTCTCTTGGAGTTGTTATCCATCCATGTACATGAAATAAAAACCATTTGAGCTTGCATTTGGAATATGCATTTGGTTTAAATCTTAGATTATCCCTAATGTAAAGACTTTTTATTCCTATATGCATTTGATGTGATCAAGACAAAGTCTTTCATTCCATTCATATATGCCAAATAAACAGAAAAAGTTTGATATCTTCTTCTTCAACTAAGTCATTTCTAAAATCCAAATCTTGTCAAACCCCAATCTTTCCTCCTTCTCCAATCCTTGAATCGCACACTCTTCTTCTGCTCTAAACCCCGGTGGTAGACCTTCAACCCCCAACATGACGACAACATGAAACTCCTTGTGTTGCTTTACTTGACCATGGGTCTGAGATAAATGTTATGGAGCAGGGATTGTATAAAAATGGTGCATGGCCTGTAGACACTGATCATGGTTGGCGAATGAGGGCTGCAAATAATTCTTTAGGGGAGCTTTATGCTGCATGTCCTAATGTAAAAGTGACGATTGGTGATGTACAGGAAGAGCAACACTTCTTTGTGCAAGATAATTCCTCATATGCAGTGATTTTGGGACAGCCCTATATTACAGGTGTACCTATGGAAACAAAGGTGCTTGATGATGGTTCTGCTTATGCAAGAGTTAGAAGCAAGGATGGTGGGAGAAAAGCAGTCCAATTTCTTACTATTTGTGTTAATCATCCTAGAAATCGGGATACGCTTCGAGAGTCTTCTTTGGTTCCAAATGCAAGGGAATTCAAAGACCTGGATTTTCATTAAGCACTGTTGTAATGCGGGGCTACAGTAGTGCTGTTCAGTGGGTGTACTTGCCTCTTGATGAAATGAAGCATGTGTTTACTATTGGTAATTCTCAGTTTACAGCAAACAGTTCATGTTGGTTTAAGCCTATGGAAGCTATGTGTAGGGCTGAACGCATATCTATGAAATGGGCTACTAAGAAACTGAGAGCATTGGGGTTGTTAGCTGAAAATGATGGCATTTCAGGCATATTTTATGGGCTGAATATTACTAACACTATGGCTGAAATTTCAGCAACTATACATATAGAAAATGAGGCTAAAAACAGAGTGTTAGCAGTATGTTCTTTGGATATATATGATGTTATAACATTGTTTGCTCAACAGGAAGGATTACAATGGGCTGAAGCACTTGTGGAGACAAAGTATAAGACAGTTGACAAAAAGATGAAACCAATTGCTTTGCCACTTCCACCAGAGAGTGAGGGTATGTATGAAAAAGTGTCAAGGCAACCAAGCTTACGGGATCCTAAAGATATAGGTCATCAATTTACATCTAAAACATTACAGGAATTGAAAGTTGGTGTAGAAGGGTTTCTTTTGCCTGCTGAGAGAGATTGTTTTATGCAGATATTGACTAGACATGGGAAGGCATTTGCATTTTAGCCAAGTGAAATAGGTTGTGTGGATCCAAATGTTGTCTCTTCTATGGTCATATTTATTTTGCCACATGTACCATGGAACTTATCATTGGTTTACTATGCCAAAAAAGAATGGGGCTTTGAGATTTATTCAAGACATGCAACCGGTCAATAAAGCGACCATAAGAGATGTGGGTGCAAGTCCTGTGGTTAATGAATTTGCAAAGGCTTTTGCAGGCAGAGTGATCTAATATTTGGGTGATCTTTACGTGGGTAATGATCAGTTCTAGCTTGCAATTGAAAGTAGGGATATCACAACCATGAAGACTCCTTTGGGGTTAGTACGGATGTGTACTCTCCCATAGGGTGCAACAAACTTAGTGGCACACATGACAAATGCTATGAATAGGGTACTCATGGATTTTATACCACAATTGGCTATGCCCTTCTTGGATGATGTTCCAATCAAAGGGTGTGTAGTGGATGAAAAGAATGAAGAGATGGATGCTCATGGATGCAAACAGTTTGTTGCAGACCATATTGGGATTGTGAGAGGATTTTGACACATCTAGAAGAGGTGCATTTAACTCTTTCTGGACAAAAGTCTATCTTTGGAGTTGAAGAGGCTTTGATTGTTGGTCATATGTGTGGCCCTTATGGGAAAATGCCATTACACTAGCAAAAATAGATGGGATTGATAGAATACAAGATGTACACACGAATGTATCAAAGGTGCATAGATTCTTGGGTGCATGTGTATTCTATTTGATATGGATTCCTCACTTTGCACATGTAGCCGATGCTCTTTATCAGCTTCTAAGGAAAGGTCAAAAATTTCATTGGGAAAGGAAGCATAAAAAATCAATGAAGAAATTGAAGCAACTCTTAAAATATGTTCCTACATTGAGAAAGGCTGACTATTCACATAGAAAGCCTATCATTATTACTGTTGATACAAGCCCAATCGGGATTGGATGGGCAATTGGGTAAGATGACGAGGAAGGACAAAGATATGCAATTCGCTTTGGTGCTAAAGTATTGATTGAACGACAGAGAAGATATCCACAGGTTAAAAGAGAATTATGGGAAATTTGACAACCTTAAATGTGATAAGGAGTATTTTATGGGTGCTCATGTAGTCATTGAGACCGATTGTTTGCTGGTATTGGGTATGATTACTAGTTGTGCTACTCCGGACATTGCTATGCTCCGGTGGATTGCATACATCAAATCTTTGAACCTTGAATTTCATCATATTGCAAGAAGAGATAACCCAATGGGGCAGACATGTTATCTTGAGCACGTTATGAGAATGAAGATGGGATGATGGATGCGGAGGAGGAAGATGACTTTCTTATGCTGATAATGATGTTGCAAGAGTGAATTTAGCAATGCAAGTTGTTGGTACAACATTAATAGAAGCTTGGACAACAAAGAGAAGACACTTTAGATGTTTTGTATCTTTGGTAGAAGTGTTTCTGGAAGACAAATATATAGGAGAGTGGGTGAGAATTGGTCAATACCTCAGCACATTAACAAAGAGAGATGAATGGTTAGATGAGGAGTTTAAGAAAATCAAGAGGAAAGCATATGGGTTTTTTGAAAAAGATGGATACTTATGGAAACATGCTAAAAAGAAACAGGGTATGCCATTGCGAGTTTTGGGTGACAAAGCTTCACAAGTAAAAGTAATGCAAGAATTTCATGAAAGCTTGTGGGTTGGTCATAGAGGTGTTTGGGGTACTTTTACAAAGATCAAATAAAGATATTGGTGGTAGGGTATGTATAAGGATGTTGCTCACTTTGTGGAAACATGTACGATATGTAAAATGTATTCATCTGTGAGACATCGGGATGGATTGCAACCCACATATCCATTGTCTCCTCATTTTAATTGGGTGGTGGATTTGGTCACAATGCCTACAGGTCTTTGGCAAATGAGATATCTTGTGCTTGCTCATGAAGTCTTGACTAATTAAGTGGAAGGGAAAGCTTTACGTACTAAGACAACAAATGCTGTGCGTACTTTTCTCTTAGAAGAGATCTTTTGTTCATATGCCTATGTGAGAAAAATTATAGCAGATAGGGGTGAGTTGGATGCAAATGAAGCTCATGATTTCTTTGCATGGTTGGGGATAAAGCTTGCTTTAACTTCAGCCTATAATCCCGAAGGAAATGGAACACTACAAGATATAGGCCTTATACCGATGTTTAAAGCGACGAAAATACAAAAAACAAAATTTTCCCCCATCATCACAAAAAGCATCGTTATTAACGACACCATAGAAACGTCGGTATTGGCGTGGCTATTAGCGTCGCTATTGGCGTCGCATTTGCGACACTGATAGCGATGCCAATAGTGACGCTAATAGCGACGGTTTGCGACACGCATAGCGACACCAATAGCGACGCGAGCAGTAAAATTTGCGACGTTAATAGCGATGGTAACAGGGATAATTTTTTTTTGTGGCAGAGCAGCAAACTGCCCTGCCACATATAGCACTGTGTGCCTCATGAGAGCCATACAAAATAGTTTCTGCACTACTGTGTATAAAGCGCTTGCAAACAAAAAGAATGTATGCTGAAATCATAAAACTGATACATGAAATAAATACACGATCGCATAAAAAGCGATTGGTACAGTCATGACAAGATATCACTAATACATAGAACATGTCTACATAGATCAGGCGACTCAAAAATAAAGGTGTGTGAGCTCCAGGGATCCAAGGGCGAGCTACGCATCCTCGTCTCCCGAAAGCTCATCTCGCCACAAAGGAGCATCGAATGGACTCTACAGAAAAAGAAACAACACATCAATCCACCATACAATAATGCATTCAAATATCTCATGGTAACTACGGACAAGAAAGATGAGTGACTTACAGGGCCGTCGCGTCTATACAATCGGTTGATCAATGCATTGAGACCGTGCTTCTCTACATATCGAGTCTCAAGGCCAGACGGATCGCGATTTGTAATGGAGTGCTGCAAAGAAAACAAAATGCTAACTATTAGAAACATGATTTTCAATACAAAGAATATTTCAAAAAAACAAACAAGCAAAAAAAAAGAAAAACTTACAAAGTCCTCCAAATATTTCTTGTGGTCGCCACTCCCAAGATGATGGACCACTCTGGCCTCGAGTCGTGCCCTCGCCACCTTGCGCTGCTAACTCCAAGGTCCTGGAGAATCTGTAGCCTCCTCCCTCAGTTGGCGCCAGCCATCTACATCTAACCACTCAAGCTTTGCAGCCCCACTCTTCATTACCTTGCGTGCGTCGGATGGTCTATGTGACATGTATGCACGCATGCAATCCATCATCCAGCTCGTAGAGAATCTATCTACTACAGCTGGCACCGGAAACTCCTCGTGCAAGGATGCTACTATGTAGTCCTTGCTCCCCTCCGGTATGTTCTTCCAATGATCTAAGACGTTGTGCCGAAAAACTTGTTGGCACAACTCTCTCATGCAAGCCATCACCTTTCTCCCCTCATCATTCATGATGATGGCTCCTGACCTACTATCGACTAGATATCCATAACCCCTAGGAGTCTGCCTAAGATGGGTTCTCTCCCATATGCGTCCATGCTCCTGGGCATATCTAGGAGACCCCTCTGCATCTGGTGTACCGACGAGGGTAATCTCTCTCGGAGTGGCACCCAAAGGGGTGCCACCTGTTGATGGCTACGCAAAAGCCGGAGTAACTGGAGTAGACCTCTCCATAGGTGTGAAAAATCTTGGAGGTGACACAGCTCCAACTGAACGACGAGACAGAGACACCACATCCATGTCTCCATAGCAGCATCCCCTTGATCCTGATGCACTCCCTCCCTCTGGCCCAAGTTGTGAGCGTCGAGATCGTCTGCTCAAAGCCGAAGCATCCAATCACGCTGAAGCAAATCTAGCAGAGCGCCTTGACGAAGAACGAGACAGCTCCTGGTTTGCCATCTCTCTGAATCTGGCCAGCTGGTCTGGAGACATGCGTGCGAAGATGTCATGTAACTCCTCATCGCTCATCCCTTGACTCACCCTGAAAATGTCACCTGCACAAACAAAAAATGATGTTAGAATAATAAATTTAAATCATGCAAAGCACAGTAATATAAATCATTTTAAAAAAATCTCACTTAAAATGCATATCTTATGTACCTTTATAAGAGATTGGTCAACGAATTAAGTGGATGCTCCAAGTATGTAGTATCCTATGGTCCCATATTAATCTCCTGACACAACTCCGTATACATTGGAAGGTCGATAGACATGTCACCACAAAAGAATGAGTCTACCTCGTTCTCAAGGAATTCTTGGACTCCTGTATTTCCATCATTGTTAGCCGATGCTGGCTCCAAGCTTTCGACGGCCTCCACCCCTTGCAATATCGACCCCTCTTTTTGCATATTATCTTCATCTATGCTCGAAACATCTCTTTGATCATATACTCTCGCACTTCAGGGAGTTGAAGGTATAACATACCACCATTGAGGTTGTTGGGGGTTTGGATAGAAGATTACCTGTTCACAAACACGTACAAGAGAGTTCAAACCATTGTGATATCAACCATGTTGTAATACAATTAGTAAGCAAATGACTCCATGCACCTGTTCACAATGGGCCAACAACACAAAGGTATCGTGCAAATCCGTCTATTTTTTTTCGGAATCTATTTCGAGAAATCCAGATGGACCTCGTCGAACTGTTGCTCCAGCTCCTCCAAGTACCACTTTGAACCATTGCACATCGAATAGTATCATGGAAAAGCTACAGTAATTCACCGTAATAATACTTTGCAAGTTCCCAAAATACTCCATCTCATCCACAACCGTGTTTGGATCCATTGCTCGTCGCCGGCTCTCTTGCTCGAACCTTGCCATGACACCATAGTCCATCGTGGAGCGCATTTTGTCAATACGCTCCACGCGAAAATGCCGTCGGTGCGATCACGCTACACTATATATTTTATACTGTACACTGAAACACTCAAATTAGATGTCGCATATAAAATTTATATACGACAGATTCTAAACCCCTCATCACCTTTGGACTACATCCCCTCGAGAATTCCCACTCCTCCATTGAGACCTCTGTCCCTTTGCGAGATGCTGCGGTCAAGGATCCATGCAACCATCGCATTGACATAAACCGTGGCATCTTCTCCATGCCTTCGGGATATCGAATCGGTTGATGACGCGTACTACGTTAGAATTTAGCTCGCGCTTCCTCTCAATCTTGCCTTGCAATCTGGTACTTGGCGAGCCACGTCTCCATGGAGGCATGGTGCAACATACAAAAGCGATTCACATTCTCTTCTATTGAGGCATCCATTCTTTTTTCTACCCCATTTCCAACCACCAGATCTCCAGTCAGTCTATCATCGTCCTTCAGCAACCATAGCATTTTATTGTCTGGTTCCACCGTTGGTAGCCATTGTGAAATATGCACTAGCGCCTCAGACACCAACCATCCTTCGGCCATGCTACCTTCTGGCTGAGCTCATTGTCACACAAAGCCTTTCAGGGTTTTCATGAAGCGCTCCAGGAAGAACATCCATCGCATATGGACAGGTCCAACAATCTCCACTTCGTCCACAAGATGCACAAGAAGGTGGATTTGTATCATGAGCATGCTGGTGGGCAGGTATTTCTCAAAGAGACAGACCGTCTCCACTGCTCTCCACCTCACGGATTCAATAGAGGACATCTTAATCTCTTTCTGTGAGATCCATTGCACCAAAGTCAACAACTTGTAAGTGGCCCCGCGAATTTCTGGAGTAAGGAATCTTGCGATCGCGATCGGTAGTACAAACTGCAACAAATGAGAAAGCATTATGAATAATGGCCACATTTCAAATAACAAAATGCCCACGCTAATTACAATCCATTCGTAGTACAAAACTGACATATCTTATGCCAATCATGGGATTTTAGCCCCGATAATTGGTCATCTTTAGAAAATGTGGACCTGAGGGAATGCATCATACCCGTTAGAGTGTGGATAGACTTGATTACTTGCTTCACAATGCGCTCTTCTTTAGTGGACAAAACCCAAGGATCGCGAGGAAGCTGCACGCGACCATCAGCACTCGACTGCGGCCAAAGTGCCTGTAAAGTTCTTAATCTCCTTTCTCGTGTGAACTACCCCTTATAGGAAAGGGGGATAATGATAAGGCAAATTTTATTAAATTTCTTTTCGATAAACATATATTTTTTTTCCTTATTCTCCCCCCAGCCGACAGTCGTGCTGGAGGGGGAGGAATAGAATGGACGCTGAAGCTCCTCGGTGGAGCTCACAGGGGGATACCACCATGCACACTGACACGAAGGGGAGGAATCATCTCCCTCCCCTCCCCTATTTAACCAGAAGGGGGGGCTTGCTGCTGGGGAGTAAGAAGGAGGGAGAGGGACAGAAGACAAAGAAAATACTGCCACCGCATACGCCATCACTGGCTGCCGTCGCCAACGCGGCTTAAAACGCCCCCCCTCCTGCCATGTGGAGTATGGAAGCTTCCTTGAAGAAGCTTCTTAAGGGGGGCTAATTAAGCCCCCTTTCACCCCCCTCATATCCCTTTTTACACACCCTTTTCCCCCCCCTCCCCCCCGGTTTTTAAACCCTTAAGCCCCCTTCCCGTGGAGGCCCTTAAAGCCTTCTACCCCCTTGTGTTGGCCTTCAAAATTTCCCCCCTCTCGGTGTAGATCCTTTTTAAGGACCTTCTTAACCCCTTTTTTTTTCCCGGGTTCATATCCACCTTAGCCCCACTCCCCTTGGCCTAAAAAACCACTAATCCCCCCCCTCCCCCCCCCCCCCTCTGTGCTTTATAAGCCTTAAGGCCTTTCTCCCTTAAGCCCTTCCGTAACCCCCCAAAGAACTAAGGCTTGAAAAGTCTTATCCACCTTAATCCCCCCTGTGTTGAGATATCGAGCTCCACTCGTGATACGCCAGGGTGACCGTTGTGTATTTATGTCACCGACTTGTCAGTTGCAGACGCGGTTGGTACACCGCCCATGAATAATAGTTACATGATAGCTATCCTTATCTACTCTAGTTCGTGGCTCAGTTAGTATGCCACCTTAGTTAGTTGAGTTTGGTTTGAGACCCATATATAGGGTTCTTCTATTTCTTTGTACTTGATTTCTTTTGGCTTACACAACTAAGAAGAGGAAAACTGTTTTCAGCCTCCACCCTTGTGTGTCTTCCCCCATTGTGCAAGCAAGAAAGCTTCAAGCGAGACTCCTTCCTTCTCTCCCACAATCTTGACACCCTGTTTAACTTATTACCCCCTTCTTGTGCTTTTTATCCCCTTTCACCCTTCACCTTTCCCCTCGGGTTGGAACTTACCCCCTGTGTCCAAAAATCCCTTCAAGATCCTCCTTTTCTTTATATACCCTTTCAAGGCCCTTCATATGTTTGCGAAACCACACTCACACACACCCTTTTTACCGTGTATATACCCCTATAGGGTTTTTTAAAAAAAAGCTTTGTAAACATTTCCCTCTCGAAGAAGCTAAGACCTTAAAGGTCTTATTACCCCCTTCTCGTGGTCAATCCCTTAACGACTCCTTGCCTCGAAAGAGAGGAGAAGAGTATTGAAGCGACGGTGGAATTCCGAAAAGGAGTGTAAAGCTGCCTTCACGTTCGAAGGTTTACAACTGCGATGCCACCTAAGAAAGTCCAAGGAGTAGCTGCGGGAGGGTCATCTCCCGGTATCCATGTGGATATCTCACCCCAAAACCAGGTTTTTCCTTCTTGGTTTTATATCGGTTTTAATTCAATCATGCAAGATGAATTGTTAGGGATAAGATATATTTTGTCCTAGTTATTTACGATGAAGGAATTTATTTTAGTTAAACATGCAAAATGGATAAAGTGTAAAACATAGTTTTCTTTCAAATAGCATTATGCATGGAAACAAGTTACGAGCAAGATTATCTACCCACTATAGTAGTATATTTCGGTTAAATCGCGAAGGTATAAAAACTGCATCTTGCACCATTAACCCCTATTCTTTTTACAATGAATCATCATAGAAGGTGAAATTCATGAAAGGTTTCTTACGTTGCTTAAACTCTAGGAAGTTATCATTGCTAACCGCATATGTTTGCAAGGAAAAAGGAAGATTAATTGAATTTACCTAATCTCAAAGCAATAAAGTTTAGGACTGAAAAATCAATTGTCACATAGATAACAAATCGTGCCGAGGTGATCTCGATATTACCTTCTAAAAGTTAACCGAATTAATGTAAACTTAGAAATACCTATGCTGCAAAATATGCATTGGCAATGATTTAAAATTCAAGAAACGTTTATACCTTAAATACTTTCCCACCTTCCCTGATTGTAGGGTCAATAAATCGTTAACGTAAAAGAACTAGGGTTTGTCCCTCAGGTTCTTAAAGAAAATAATAAAAGGAGACCCTAGGTTTGACAATCGTCAGCTTAAAGAAACTGAAACGGATTGTTTTGTCGCATATTACGATGCAAGACTTGCGTAGCAAGTAGAAAGTCATATGGACTTGTGATTGATTCACAAGAAGAAAGGTTAAATACCCTCAACAAGGATGGCAGATCCTTACGCAAGTTATCTTGCAAAAGGATGTATTCTTTGATATCCTTCTAAGTAAGGAAGGTTAAAAACTGGAAACTAAAGTATCCAATGAACTTTAGGGTTGACCAAGTTGGGTTAATAGGGTATGCCCTAACCCAGAATATAAAGGATCTTGCCCAGTTGCAAGGTACCCCGGATCGAGTGTTAAATATATTCAAAAGGAAAGATTCCTTCCTTAGTAGTTTGCCAACAACAAGATCGATTAATGGAAATGTTTTATGCTTACTAGAGATTTTAGAGCACTGTTTGATTTATGAATTACAAATTAAATGAATATCTATACTTTAGGTTGAAGGCCTGAAGGGAGAGGTAGCTTCAGTTACCCCCGACTGCCTGCCTGACCCTAACCAAGGGGGTTGTTGACCGCGCCGGGAACGTGGACCGAACCCGCCGCGAGAGGTCTCTCCGTTAAGCACTACTTGGAGTAGGAGGACGCTTGGGTGCTAGGGGGGCTCTGGCCGTAAATCCCTAACCTTCCAGATCTTGCACAAGAGGCTAATGTGACTCGGGATTGGATCTCGAGGCCCGCATACTAGTTTACGAGCGAAAGCTTGGAATAGTGATCCTTGTGGATTACTGGATAGCCTTCGGGCAGATTATGGATGAGCCTACGGGCAAAACTCCTTGTATTTCAAAGATAAATATGATGATATGCTAATAAAGAACTTGTTTGATATTGTTTTTCTATGTCACGTGATAAGATTACGTGAAGGAACCAGTGCTTAACGGTTTAATTAAAGAAGCTGATTGTTACATGTCCAACTAACGTGTTAGATAATTACCTAACTAAAACAAACCAAGGAAAGTGCGGAGGATGGTCCATGGGTCCGTCCTACAGTTGGGTGGTCCCGGTTGGCGGGGAACTTTTCTCAAATCTTGAAGAACAGCGGGATGATCGTCAAAGGACACGAACAATGAAAGCGTTGACCTAGAGTTATGACTTAACCGATTTACGCTGTTTTAGGGGAACGGAATGGGACTATGCCTTATGGCAGAGAGGTTGAGCTTTGCATCTCTCTCATTTCCCATTTCTTTTGAACCAAGTGTAGCGTGAATCCGCTTCGGACCTGGCGTTTCTGCGTAAAGTAGTTCGCTTGGATCCGACGCTAGTTGTTGTTAGGAAATGACCAATCAGGAAAACCCTAATTTCGGACGATCCTAAGTGGGAACGGCTAGAATACTTCCGCTACGTAGCAGACACGGAAAGCCCTGGATCGCAAACCCCGTAACATTCCATGGGAGTGCCGGGTGGAGCTTTCTAGACATCCTTTCCAATGGACTGCTAAGACGTGTCCTAGATGATACTAGTAGACACGTTACAGTTGGTATGAGAGCCGACCAACAACGGAATTGTTTTTATGAAATCTCAAAGAAATGAAGTAAAGTAGTTGTTGCTGTCCAAACATTTCCTTACCTTCAATGCTGTCTTGCAGAATTACGAAGCGTGGAACGAGTTTCTGGTATTTCGAGTCATGTTTATGACTGCAATGCATTCTCCGCTTTATCGACAAAGGGTTGAGATGATGAACATCCTAGAGAAGATTTATAATCTGTCACCTTTGTACATGGAACGAAGATGGACGGATGCTTCAGGAATCTACTATATAGACGCCCACCGGTTTGCTTATCTACAGACCAACCTAAAGAGGATCAAGTGGTTGGAAAACCTAAAAGTCATGAAGCTGTTCGTTTTTGTGGAAGCTCACGTAAATTCAATTTTACATATTCGAGGTCGGAGGGTTGAGATGAACTCATATGTATATGAGAAAGTAACTCGTGTAATCCCCACTGACAGGATTAAAGTGTTGGGCTGCCATAAGAAGTATGGATTCCAACGGAAAGGATATCCTGAACTTCCAATGACGTACCGATTCCTGAAGATCCATGACCCAAAACCTTACTATTACACAGTTCCTATAGATAAATGCAATACAACGTTGCTCTCCCCAAACTAAATGTAATAATTGGCTTATCATCACATGAAACGTTGTATTCGAAAAGGGCTATGCCCATATAAATACAAAATAAAGACTTCTTTTTATCAATGTCTGGCTGTACATATGAGTTGATAAAAAGTTAAGTAGCTACATTGTTTACGAGATAGCTGAATTAAATATGTAATATAAGCTAACGTCGATTATTGTATAATAACGTTAAGAAAACCTTTATTCAAGCACAACCCCAAGTACAAGTTCCTAATTCGCCTCCTACATCAAGTACTGCTGTGATCCAGGAGAAGAAGTTCCTTCTTAAGCAGATTAAGCCACTCGAGTTTGACGGGAGAGGCAGATTCGTCCAAACTGATGCTGAAATTTGGATTGAATCCATGGAGGATTACTTCGAAGCAGCCGGTACTGCACCCGCCAATCAAGCTATGCTCGTCAAGTTAAAACTCACCGGCGAAGCCAGACTTTGGTGGAAGAAATGGTACAGGGATCAAGGGATCGCAGAGGGATCCGTTACATGGGAGAAGCTGAAGAAAGCCGTGCAAGGTAGATATTTACCACCTGCATATCGCACGCAGAAAATGAACGAGTTCTACGAGCTAAAACAACTAGGACTCACTCTTGACGCATACTACTCCAAATTCGTCTCACTTTTAAAGTATGCACCATAGATGGACATGACACAACAGGTGTCCAAATTTTGTGCGGGTTTAAATCCACTAGTAAATACCCGTCTCGAATCTATGCATCCATCAGATCTTCAGGATGCACTCATTCGAGTGGCGCCTATAATTCAGGAGGTGCAAGCTAGACCAAGGGGTAACAAAACTTGGTCTTATAATGACCCAAACAGAGGAGCATTCAGACCTCAAATGAAGAGAGTTCAAGGTTATAATCAGGGACAAAGAAAGAAAGCAAGGACGAATAATGTCAACAACTTTGTTCCTACTCAAAGTAATGGCCGAAACCTCCGTTGTTTCCACTGCAACAAACCCGGTCACTTCAAGAGGCAATGTCCCAAGCTTGGTGGAGGACATCGCCAAGCGCCTTTCCAAGGAACAAGTCATGGTCAAGGAGCCGCTACTCGAGGAAGAGGAAGAACCGCCTGCATTGCCAATAGGCAAAGAGGTGAAGAAGAAGAAGAGGAAGATCCGACCATGGAAGCAGAATTCGAAAGAGCGACAGTCCATGCCGCTTTACACAAAAAAGGGCCGAATCACCAGTTCTCGGTGATTCAGACACCGTCGAACTATCAAGGTAAAGGTTTCAAGACCCTGATTGATTGTGGCAGTACACATTCCTTTATCTCACCAGCATGTGCAAAAAGATTAGGAATAGCCACATTAGAAGCACCTACCTTGCTTGTGGAATTGGCAAATGGTCGTGAGGTTACTTGTACCAGGCAAACTACTAAGGTGGAATTCTTTCTGGGAGGAAAGAAGACTTCCTTTAAATTTAGAGTCATGAATTTAGGTATCCATGAGTGTCTACTCAGAATGGATTCCAACGACGCCCACATTCACTATGGAAAGGGTCAATTTTCCTTTCGAAACTCTGAAAGGGAATTAGTCACAACTCAAGGTGAGGCAAGAGTGCCAAGAATCCATTTGGCCAAAGTATCTCGGATCATAAAAGGAGTCAGAAAAGGATTACCTGTTTACTTGATCAAACTCAACAAGTTAGATCAAAAGCAAGAGTCTCATGAAGGACCTTCTTGGCTAAAGGAATACGCGGACGTATTCCTGAAGAGTTGACCGAACTTCCACCTCAAAGAGAAGTGGATCATGAGATTAGGTTAGTACCTGGAGCTGCGCCAATTGCCAAGAGACCTTATAGAATGTCCATACCAGAAGCAATTGAGTTGAAGGAACAACTCAAGCAATTGTTAGATCAGGGCTACATCCAGCCTAGCAATTCACCATGGGGAGCTCCAGTGCTATTCCAGAAAAAGAAAGATGGGACACTTCGACTATGTATTGATTACCGAGGGTTGAATCAATCAACAGTCAAGAACAAGTATCCTATTACTAGAATAGATGAGCTTCTTGATCGTCTTCAGGGTGCAAAGATCTTCTCCAAGATTGATCTCAGGTCAGGTTACTATCAAATAAGGATCAAGGAAGAAGATATCCCAAAGACGGCCTTCAATACAAGATATGGGCAATTTGAGTTCCTGGTTATGTCATTCGGGCTTAGAATGCACCTCCCACCTTCAATAGGTTAATGCAGGATATCTTTAGGCCATATCTTGATGATTTCGTGCTTGTTTTCTTCGATGACACTTTAGTTTATTCTAAACGTGAAGAAGATCATGAACCTCAACTTTGGATTGTCCTTGAGATAATGAGGTCACATAAGTTGTATGCTAAAATGAAGAAGTGTGCATTCTTCAAGTGTCAGATTGAATATTTGGGATTCATAGTATCATCAGAAGGAATATCAGTGGACCCAGCCAAGGTCAGAGATGTGCTTGAATGGCCAACACCAGTATCTGTCAAAGAAATATGCAGCTTTCTTGGATTGACAGGATGGTATAGGGTCTTCATAAAAAACTATGCTTTGATTGCAGCACCTCTGACGGACTTACTGAAGAAGCAAACTTCCATTACATGGTCAACTCCTGAACAGAATAGCTTTGACAGATTGAAGCAAAGTTTGGTATCAACACCTATTATAAAACTTCCAGACCTCAATAAGGAGTTCGAGGTAGTAACTGATGCTAGCATTCTTGCCTTGGGGTGTCTACTTATGCAGGAAGGTCATCCAGTAGCATACTCTTCAAGGAAACTGAAGAACCATGAAAAGAATTATGCTATGCATGATCTGGAATTACTAGCTGTCATCCATGCTCTAAAGCTTTGGATACACTACCTGTTAGGTAACAAGTTTACTCTAGTAACCGACCATAAGAGTCTCAAATGGATCTTTACCCAGAATGAGCTCAACATGAGGCAACGTCGGTGGATTGAAGTGTTGGAGGAATATGACTTTGAAATCAAGTACCGATCAGGGAAAGAGAATGTAGTTGCCGATGCACTTAGTCACAAGGCATTCCTAAATTTCCTAATCTTGCAGAATCCATAAATGGCCAGATCTCTAGCTACAAAAGTATCTATGCCAAACAACCCTATACTTGAGTTAGCTAGAGAGGAAGCATGCCATGATTTGGCCTACAAACAATGCTAAAGGAGATCTCTACCAAGGAGTAGAATCAAAAGTTGCAAGCTAAGTATCAAGAATTTTCCATTGATAATGGACTTGTCTACTATAAAACAAGGCTGTGTATACCAGAAGCCAGTCACTTAAGCAGAAGATAATGTGGGAAGCTCATGATTCCCCTTTCGCAGGACATCCTGGCTATGCTAAGACTCTTAATGCAGTTAGGAAGAGCTACCATTGGGAGAGGCTCAAAGGTGACGTTCTCAAATATGTCACTGAGTGTTTGTCGTACCAACGTATCAAAGCCGAACATGTCATGATGCCAGGGAAACTGCAACCGCTTGACATCCCCCAAATGAAATGGGAATTCATCAGTATGGATTTTGTTGTAGGCTTACCCCAAGTCCATGGAGGATACAACTCCATCATGGTTGTGGTTGACATGCTTACCAAGGTTGCACACCTTATTCCAGTAAAGACAAACTATAAAGCCTCCGACATTGCAAGATTGTTTATCAAAGAGATATTCAAGCTACATGGTTTACCCAGAAGAATCATTAGTGATCGTGATTCTCTCTTCACATCACATTTCTGGGGAGCTATCTTTGAAGCTATTGGGACTCAACTCTATTTTAGCACCGCCTACCATCCCCAAACGGATGGCCAAATAGAGAGAGTAAATCAAGTCATCGAGGATATGCTTAGGGCATACTGCTGTCGAGAGCCGAAGAGGTGGATTCAATACTTGCCTTTGGTAGAATTTGCATACAATGCTTCGTATCAGAAGAGCATCCAGATGACCCCTTTCCAAGCATTGTATGGTCATGACTGTCGGAGTCCCCTAAACTTTTCTGATCCAACCTTAAGGGTTGAAGCTTCAAGACAGATGTTGGAAGACATGGATGATCAAATAAAGTCAATAAGACAGGACATACAAGCGGCCAAGGATAGACAGAAGGCATATGCAGATTTGAAGCATCAAGAAAGGGACTTCAAAGAAGGAGACATGGTCTTCATTCGTGTACGCCCTAAAAAGAGTTCTCTATCCTTAGGAAATTGCAAAAAGCTAAGTCTAAGGTATTGTGGGCCGTACAAAATCCTCAAATGCCTAGGACCTAATGCTTATAGATTGCAACTCCCTGAGAACCTAAAGGTTCACAATGTATTCCATATCAGCTTATTGAAAGAATATGTACCCAACCCTAACCATGTACTTGATGGCCAACAAGTTGTAATGCCTAGTCAAGGAGTCCTTGAGCTAAGGCTTGATAGGATCTTAGATGTTAGGGAGAGACAATTAAGATCCAGAATCTTGAGAGAATTCCTCGTCCAGTGGAAAGATTATCCCGAAGAGGATGCCACTTCAATAGAAGAAGGCACTCTCAACCATCAATACCCCCAGTTTATCTCGAGATGAGGACATCTCGATTCCTCTAAGGGGGAGAGAATGTAAAGTTCTTAATCTCCTTTCTCATGTGAACTACCCCTTATAGGAAAGGGGGATAATGATAAGGAAAATTTTATTAAATTTCTTTTCGATAAACACAAATTTTTTTTTCCTTATTCCCCCCCAACCGACAGTCTTGCTGGATGGGGAGGAATAGAATGGACGCTGAAGCTCCTCAGTGGAGCTCGTAGGGGGATACCACCATGCACACTGACACAAAGGGGAGGAATCATCTCCCTCCCCTCCCCTATTTAACCAAAAGGGGGGGCCTGCTAGGGGGGTACGAAGCAGGGAGAGGGACAGAAGACAAAGAAAATACTGCCACCGCATATGCCGTCACTGGCTGCCGTCGCCAACGCGGCTTAAAACGCCCCCCCTCCTGCCACGTGGAGTATGGAACCTTCCTTGAAGAAGCTTCTTAAGGGGGGCTAATTAAGCCCCCTTTCACCCCCCTCATATCCCTTTTTACACACCCTTCCCCCCCCCCCCCCCCCCCCCCCCCCGGTTTTTAAACCCTTAAGCCCCCTTCCCATGGAGGCCCTTAAAGCCTTCTACCCCCTTGTGTTGGCCTTTAAAATTTCCCCCCTCCCAGTGTAAATCCTTTTTAAGGACCTTCTTAAAACCTTTTTTTTTCCCGGGTTCATATCCACCTTAGCCCCACTCCCCTTGGCCTCAAAAACCACTAACCCGGGCTCCGTGCTTTATAAGCCTTAAGGCCTTTCTCCCTTAAGCTCTTCCAGAATCCCCCAAAGAACTAAGGCTTGAAAAGTCTTATCCACCTTAATCCCCCGTGTTTAACTTATTACCCCCTTCTTGTGCTTTTTACCCCCTTTCACCCTTCACCTTTCCCCTCGGGTTGGAACTTATCCCCGTGTGTCCAGAAATCCCTTCAAGATCCCCCTTTTCTTTATATACCCTTTCAAGGCCCTTCATATGTTTGCGAAACCACACTCACACACACCCTTTTTACCATGTATATACCCCTATAGGGTTTTTTTTAAAAAAGGCTTTGTAAACCTCTCCCTCTCGAAGAAGCTAAGACCTTAAAGGTCTTATTACCCCCTTCTCGTGGTCAATCCCTTAACAACTCCTTGTCTCGAAAGAGAGGAGAAGAGTATTGAAGCGACGGTGGAATTCCGAAAAGGAGTGTAAAGCTGCCTTCACGTTCGAAGGTTTACAACTACGATGCCACCTAAGAAAGTCCAAGGAGTAGCTGCGGGAGGGTCATCTCTCGGTATCCATGTGGATATCTCACCCCAAAACCAGGGTTTTCCTTCTTGGTTTTATATCGGTTTTAATTCAATCATGCAAGATGAATTGTTAGGGATAAGATATATTTTGTCCTAGTTATTTACGATGAAGGAATTTAGTTTAGTTGAATATGCAAAATGGACAAAGTATAAAACATAGTTTTCTTTCAAATAGCATTATGCATTAAAACAAGTTATGAGCAAGATTATCTACCCACTATAGTAGTATATTTCAGTTAATTCACGAAGTTATAAAAATTGCATCTTGCACCATTAACCCCTATTCTTTTTACAATGAATCATCATAGAAGGTGAAATTCATGAAAGGTTTCTTACGTTGCTTAAACTCTAGGAAGTTATCATTGCTAACTGCATATGCTCACAAGGAAAAAGGAAGATTAACTGAATTTACCTACCCTCAAAGCAAAAAAGTTTAGGATTGAAAAATCAATTGTCACATAGATAACAAATCGTGCCGAGGTGATCTCGATATTACCTTCTAAAAGTTAACCGAATTAATGTAAACTTAGAAATACCTATGCTGCGAAATATGCATTGGCAATGATTTAAAATCCAAGAAACGTTTATACCTAAAAATACTTTCCCACCTTCCCTGATTTTAGGGTCAATAAATCGTTAACGTAAAAGAACTAGGGTTTGTCCCTGAGGTTCTTAAAGAAAATAATAAAAGGAGACCCTAGGTCTGACAATCGTCAGCTTAAAGAAACTAAAACAGATTGTTTCATCGCATATTACGATGCAAGACTTGCGCAGCAAGTACGAAGTCATATGGACTTGTGATTGATTCACAAGAAGAAAGATTAAATACCCTCAACAAGGATGGCGGATCCTTACGCAACTTTAGGGTTGACCAAGTTGGGTTAATAGGGTACGCCCTGACCCAGAATATAAAGGATCTTGCCAAGTTGCAAGGTACCCCGGATCGAGTGTTAAATATATTCGAAAGGAAAGATTCCTTCCTTAGCAGTTTGCCAACAACAAGATCAATTAATGGAAATGTTTTGTGCTTGCTAGAGATTTTAGAGAACTATTTGATTTATGAATTACAAATTAAATGAATATCTATACTTCAGGTTGAAGGCCTGAAGGGAGAGGCAGCTTCAGTTACCTCGGACTGCTTGCCTGACCCTAACCAAGGGGATTGTTGACCACGCCGAGAACGTGGACCGAACCTGTCGCGAGAAGTCTCTCTGTGAAGCACTACTTGGAGCAGGAGGACGCTTGGGTGCTAGGGGGGCTCTGGCCGTAAATCCCTCGCCTTCTGGGTCCTGCAGAAGAGGCTAACGTGACTCGGGATTGGATCTCGAGGCTCGCATACTAGTCTACGGGCAGAAGCTTGGAATAGTGATCCCTGTGGATTACTGGATAGCATTCGAGCGGATTATGGACAAGCCTACGGGCGAAACTCCTTGTATTTCAAAGATAAATATGATGATATGCTAATAAAGAACTTGTTTAATATTATTTTTCTATGTCACGTGATAAGATTATGTGAAGGAACTAGTGCTTAACGGTTTAATTAAAGAAGCTGATTGTTACATGTCCAACTAACGTGTTAGATAATTACCTAACTAAAACAAATCGAGGAAAGTGTGGAAGATGGGCCATGGGTCTGGGTCGTCCTAAGGTTGGGTGGTCCCGATTGGCCGTGAACTTTTCTCAAATCTAGAAGAACAGTGGGATGATCGTCAAAGGACAGGAACAATGAAAGCGTTGACCTAGAGTTATGACTTAACCGATTTACGTTGTTTTAGGAGAACGGAATGGGACTATGCCTTATGGCAGAGAGGTTGAGCTTTGCATCCCTCTCGTTTCCCATTCTCTTTGAGCCAAGTGCAGTGTGAATTCGGTTCGGACCTGGCGTTTCTGCGTAAAGTAGTTCGCTTGGTTCCGACGCTAGTTGCTGTTAGGAAATGACCAATCAAGAAAACCCTAATTCCGGTCGATCCTAAGTGGGAACGGCCAGAATACTTCCACTACGTAGCAGACACAGAAAGCCCTAGATTGCAAACCCTGTAACATTCCATGGGAGTGTCGGGCAGAGCTTTCTAGACATCCTTTCCGATGGACTACTAAGACGTGTCCTAGATGATACTAGTGGACGCGTTACATCACCTTCATCTTACCCACCTCCTTCAAACATTCATGCCCCTATAATGTCTCTCTTTCCTATGATGTGGTCCCATAGCAAGCTGCCCACATTCTTGAAAATATGCATGGGATCCAACAAGTGGTTGACCTGTAAGTGGATCCAATATGGCAACTCGTAGAAAACTAAGAAGTGCCGCATTCCATTTGGATGTGATTCTGCGTGGACCATTTTCAGCTCGTACCAGCTTGCGGCGTTCATATGTATTGGAGGTCATCCAAGGAAACCTTCCTTGAGTTCATGATCCTACGGCAAGAAAGCAGCGTGTCCTTGATATACCATCTTCGTCATGGTTCGTGACCTTCGGGAGTCTAACTATGGCCCGCACAATGGACACACATGATAAAGTGAGGTAACCAAACCTGTTCCAACACCACGACCTAGTGAATACTTGATTAAATGAGATAAAATATAGATATTACCAGTGAGAACAAAGGCCTGCTCACCTGAGCACTCTCCCAATCCCAGAAAGTCATGCATCGTCCACATGAGAATGGCTCGAATATTGGCTGACCGCCGACCATCGCGCCTGCTCATATCTTGCACAGCGACCCCCTCCTCCCACAAAATCTTAAGCTCATCGACTAATGGACAAAGATACACGTCCATATTTTTTACTTTGTAGCAGCCTGGGACGAGCAAGCTAAGGATGAGATGTCCTTTCTTCGTAGAAAGCCATGGAGGGATGTTGTAGTTGACAAGGACTATAGGCCACACACTGTAAGAAGTTGAGCACATACCAAATGGGTTCACGCCATCCATTGTGAGATCGAGCCAAAGATTCCTTGGCTCTCGCGCAAATCCTGGGAAGGTAGAGTCAATGTGGCTCCATGCGTGCGAATCCGCTGATATTTGTTGAACTCCATCCATGGACCTATTCTGCGCATGCCACGTTGTCAAGCTCGCCATGCCAGACATAAGAAACATGTGGTTTATGCGGGGGGATGAGCGGAAAGTTTCTAAGAACTTTTTGAGGGATGGTTTGTCCTTGCAAGTATTGTCGATACTTGTGAGTACCACACTTTGGACATGTCTCCATAGTCTTGTATTCTCCTTGAAACAGACAGCAATCGTTGATACATGCATGGATGTTATTGTAGTCCATGCCAAGCTTTCGTAAAACATGTCGTGCATCATCACGAGACTCAAGCATGGTATTTGCAGGTGGTAATATATAATATTTCAATAACCTTTAAAAAATCATAAAACACCTTGAAAAAGCACAAATGTTTGTAATAATAGTGTCAAAAAAAAATCAATGAAGCCTATGTACAAGGTACCTGAATAACTCGATCACACTCGTATTGCTCTACCCGTATTTTGCTTGCACACTTAAGAGTGCAAGCAATGTCTTCAATCGAGATACTCGGCACCCATCATATAATGGTATGGATGCTTCCTCTCTAAGCGGATCAGAAGTCTCGACATCCATGGGAATCAATGCATCGATCATTGCTTCCATCTCAGGCTCCAAGATTGTCGGTAGGTCTGGAAGGTTGCCTGTCTCCTCTGGCATTGACGGTATAGATTGGCCTTACGAGTGGTGGATTGGCTCCTGCACTCCATCCATCGCATGCCCACGAACTCTTCTAATTGGCCGCAAAGGGTGTACTCCCCCTTGGGACCGAGACATCACCTCCCTGGATAGAAAATTTCCCAGCAAGACCCAATCTTATTGTATATGGTATTCAATTAGCTTGCGAGTACAATGCATGATTGATATTAACTTCAAATTACCGTTTGCTGAAAATCCACAATCGCCTGATCAATGATCTCAGATTGAAACTTGCCAAATCGTCGTACGTGTTCTATAGACAATCAGCGTTTTCGTCTAATTGCCAGCTTGCATTGAGAGCAAGGACATGGGACACACTGATTAAGATATGCCTTGCAATCTTGAACAACAGGACCTTCTTCGTTTTCCATCTTGTCTACGTTACACCAAACAATTTAATGACTTGTAATACAATTTGGAAAAACGAGGCTCAAATGGATAGCTTTATGGAGATGTATGTCAAGTTGTAAGTTGAACATAAGCTCTTGCTCAAGAGGTTTTAGCCTCTGCAAGAGATTGAGAAGCAAATTTTGAAAAACATTGAGGTTGATATTGATGCATCCATGGTGTTGAAATCTAAACTTCAAGATATAAGAAATGCTTTACTGATTGATGTAAAAAATGCATGGGACATAGTAGTTGAGAGATTTATTGATGTTATATCTCGACCATATACCATGCTCAAGGATTTGTTTGTCCCGGTAGATAATTATTCATTAAATTTGTAGAAATAAAAGACATTGGTTCATAAGGTTCATGAGTTGAAGACTAAATGTTTGGACTTGACTAAAAGATTGGATAATGCCTTAGATGCTAAAAGGAAAAGTGATGAATATGTTACTTCATCATTGCAACAAAAAGATTTGTGACAAGGATGCTATGATTAATGAAGTTCTTCACAAGGTCAATATAGAGTTGAAGGACATGGAACACGATTCTTCTTTGGGATTTAGTGGTGATCAGTCAATTATTGAGGTGTCTTCTTGTATGGCCATTATACCTTATATACCTAGCTACAGTCTCTAGGTTATGTACTTTGAGTATCTTAGAGGGGCTCTACTAGGATTACTTATACAACTGCACTAGAGGGCTTTGAGTATAAGTAATCCTAGTCAACAAAATTTATGTGTATCATTGAGGATCTCTTAGTCTAATAATAAATCAACCTCAACAAAAAGCATCTTAGTAATGTGGTTTTTTTGTCCTAGGTCCATGTATAAAAATTAATGCCATCTATGAAATGTATCAATTTTTATTATAATGATTGGAAGACATCAAATGCAACAATGTAATACAAGGTTACCATGTCAAAGACAATATCAAATAGTAAAAATGTTTGTGCATGTGTGGGGGTGTGTGTGTGTGTACCATAGTTATAAAATTTGTTCCAATCAATTATACTCATAGTCATAACCTTTGAAGAAAATATCCTATGCTCAATTTAAGGGATTCTTCTTCTATGGCAATAATTTTGAGTTCATTTTGATGAAGTACCATAATGACCATTAGCTAAGGGATCATTTTCTTTTAGTCCTTCCATTGACTAGTTGGCATGATTACTAATTTGTTATGCCTATAAAGTTAATACAAAAAAAGGAATTATGCATATCACAATTAGATCCCCTACTTGGACATTATGAAGGATATGACCAATTTTAAGCCATCTTAAAGAGTCACCAATGTACGTGGCCCATGGTAAAGCACATTGCATACCATTATCGATAAGTCTATTATTGTACATCTTAAATCTCCTAATTAGACTTTATAAAGTGTATGACCAATTTTTAGCCCTCTTAAGGAGTTGATGTAATGGTACCCATAAAAAAAGCAAAGTGCATACCATTACCATAATCATGGATATGTTATCGTTCCAATATATACACACATAGGTGGACTACATCTTGAGTAGACAAAAGCTATCCATTTGAGTAGACATACATCTCCATAAAGCTATCCATTTGAGTATACATCTCTTTCTCTTTCTCTCCCTCTCTCATTTCCTCCCCCTCTCTCTCCCTCTCCCTCTCTTTCTCTCTCATTTCCTCTCCCTCTCACAATATATCCTAACACTCTCCAAAAGCAAAAGGGAGAGGGAGAGAGACAATGCACTCTCCCTCCCTCTCCCTCTCCCTCTCCCTCTCTTCTCCCCCTCCCCTTATTCACAACTCTTAGAGGACATTATTCTGTATTCTAGTTTGGGTGAGGTATTCCTTATGGGGGACTTCAACGGGCGCACACAGAGCCGACAGTGTGAGAGTTTTGATATGGAGCAGCTAGAGATCATGAGAGCATTATACCCTGAGGAGTTGGGGATCAGTCGGGAGTCAGCAAATACTGGGCCAGACGCCACAGGGTATGGAGGGCATTTACTTGAGCTTGGTAGTAGACATCATCTCGTTATTTATAACGGGATGGCACGATGGCCATATTCAGGAGGTCTTACATGCTTCCCACATGGGGGGGCGAGAGTACTGTAGATTATCTGCTCGAACCGATCAATGGGATGCATACTATCGAGTCCTTCGGCCTTGGGAGACTTCCACTCGGTGCCGATCACACCTTTCTCAGTTTCTCACTCCTCACCTCATTACCATCACCACCTGCAGATATCATACCCCACATGCATACTACCATACACTTCACTCATGAGCTCTCACATGTTTACTCACAGCATCTGGAGGAGCACATCACGTCACTTGATCCATACGCACCCCTTGATACACTGACCACTGATATCACACACATTCTGCATGATTCTGCTACACTCAATTTTCCACATCACACATACACGCACCCCCCTCGGACCGGTACCATGCCACAAAACAGGTGGTATGATGATGAGTGCAGAGATCTACGTCAACAGCTACACGATTTGGAGGCCAGAGGAGAGATCACACATAGACAGGCGCAGAGACGCATGTACCGCTTGACCCGTCGTAAAAAGCAGGAATGGGAGGAGGAGAGATATTGGGATATATACCACCTTCTTATGAGCAGAGATTGTACAGAGGCATGGAGGCAAATCAGAGAACCACGCTCACCCACACCGATACATGACCCTGTAGTATGGCATGGATATGCACAGAGTTTATATCATGTACCTGCACAGCTGCCGCTGATACCCACACCATGTACACCAAGACCGGGTATTTCATCATTTTTCACCACTAGTATGGTGAAACATGCTATCTCACGGTTACAGCATGGCCGCGCTCAAGACCAGTTTGATCTTCAGGCAGAGCATATTATATATGGCAGAGACACATTGGCTCCACTCATTGCTCACCTCTTCAACCGTGCATTGTTTGAGGGGTGCCCTGACTCGTGGACAGAGCACACCATTGTACCTATCCACAAGTGAGGGGATCCTATGGATCCTAACACATATAGGACCATCATGATTGGGCCACTTTTGGACAAAATTTATGGCACAGTGATGGAGGAGGAGCTCAGCACGCTGGCAGAGAGAGAGTGCATGCATGCACCCGGACAGGCAGGGTTCAAACGGGCATTTTCTACCATAGACCACATCTTCACTCTCCGTTGTCTGATCGACCAGACACGAGTGAAGAAACAGAGATTGTATTGTTGCTTTGTGGATTTCCGCAAAGCCTTTGACACGGTCCCGAGAGAGAGGCTTTTCAGACGCCTACTTGATCTGGGGGTGGATGATGACATGATGTGGGGTATTTATGCACTATATGAGCGGGTTACTGGCAGAGTTAGATGTCCGGGAGGTATATCAGATCCCCTTGTGAGCACCATTGGTGTGAAACAAGGATGCCCACTCTCACCGACTCTATTTGGGCTATACATTGATGAGATAGCAGAGTTTATGCAACAGCGAGCCGATGGAGGTATAGATCTCAGTGGAGCCACAGTTCATATCTTACTATATGCAGATGACATTGTGTTGGTCTCAGATTCAGCTCAGGGATTACAGCAGCATTTATTAGCATTGGATGATTTTTGCATACAGAGAGGTATGACAGTGAACCTTGGTAAAACAAGTTTCTTATATTCCATACATCAGCTCAGATACGTAGACAGAGTATTTTCATGGAAACAGGAGGGAGTATTGAGGTCACTGGATCATATGTATATTTGGGAGTCACCTTTACAGTAGCTTCAGGGATTTTCTCGATGACACAGGCAGCTCGTGACCGCCTTACTAGAGGATACTCAGCATTGGCTCTTATGGAGCGACAATGTTATCAGGCACATTTCCAGGAGCCCCGCACCAAGGGGTGGCTCTTTGATACTCTAGTCACTCCAGCACTGATGTATGGAGCGGGTATATGGGGGCCAGGCCTTGCCGATTATGTATGGACATTGATGGAGAGATCTCAGGTGATCATGATATCTAGAATGATTCGCAGCAAGGCCTCAGTCCCACATGACATTGTGCGAGCAGAGCTTGCCACAACGCCCATGCTAGTTGAGGCATTATTTCAGACAGTCTGCTTCCTACATAGATTTCAGGATATGGACAAAGATCGCATTGCATACAGAGCATATATGGCATCTCAGGAGATGGCTCGAGCGGGAGATACCACATCATGGTATGCATAGACTAGAGCTTGGTTTGACAGACATGGGCTGGACATTGATAGACTCCCACCTCTTCTATATGATACTCAGGCTCCCACTTACACCCTCTCTCTCTCTGAGAGGAACAGAGTCATCAGACAGGAGATATGGCATATTTATATGCTTACATTGACTTGGATATGAATACAAGAGTTCTAGGTCATCTATGAATACAAAGGATGATATCCCTGATTTTGCAAACTTAATTTCCATATGTATACTTGAGGATACAAGCCTTGGCTTGGATTCCTCTTTTTCTCAAAGCAAGAAGAAGTCTGAATATGTATTTTACTCTAATAGTAGAGGTAGAGATCGTGAAAGAGGCCAAGGTGGTGGTCATGGTTGAATTTATGATGCATAGTAAAATAAAGAAGGGTAGTCCCAAGGATGAAGGAGTCTAAGAGAGGGCAAGCTATAGATTCTAATGGTGACAACATTGATTTTATAAGCAAATGCAATCAAAATAGATTATGGATGACTTGCCTAAGTTTAGAATTGATGGGATGCATAAAGTAAGTGAAGCATATCAATTTGGAAAGCAAGAAAGGCATATATTTTCACATAAAAAGTATGAATGCAAGAAAACACTTAAATTGATACATTCTAATGTATGGGGTCTTACAAAGATTGCAACTTTGAGTGGCTGTAAGTATTATATTTCTTTTATTGATGATCATACTCACTAGAAGGATATGGAGGTATAGCGACGGCGGTTATCGACGTAAAATAGCGACCGCGGTTGCTATTAGTGTTGCATTTACGATGCTAATAGAGATGCAAATAGTGATAGTACTCAGACGAAAAAAATGTGGGCCGAAACCCGAGCACATTATTTTGTGCGCATACACGAAAGAGAGAGTGAAAGGGAGAGCGAACATCTTGCATTTGAGAGGGAGAGGGAGAGAAAGAGAGAAAGAGGGAGAACGAAAGCTTCTTACCGCCGCCGCCACCGTTCACGAAGAAGAGGAGGAAGTGTACGGAGGGCAAAGAGGAGCCACCAAATCCTTCTTTGAGCCTTTACGGTGAGTGCATTGTTCCTTCTTGCTTTGTTTTTATTTTTTCTCTTTTTCTTTTATTTGTTTTTTGTTTTTGTTAAAATTCATGTGTATTGAGATACAGAGAGGAAATGAGAGAGCAAGAGAGGGAGAGGAAGAGGGAGAGGAAGGGAGAGGAAATGAGAGAGGGAGTGAGAGGGAGATCAAGAGACATTAAACATAATAGGGAAAGAGAGAAAGAGAGGGAGAGGGAGAGGAAATGAGAGAGCGAGGGAGAGGAAAGTGAGGGAAACATTAAATATAATAGGGAAAGAGAGAAAGAGAGGGAGAGGAAGAGGGAGGAAATGAGAGAGGGAGAGAAAGAGAGATAAGGAAATGAGAGAGGGAGAGGAAGAGAGAAAAAACATTAAACATAATAGGGAAAGGGAGAAAGAGAAAGAGAGGGAGATGGAGATGGAGAGGGAGGGAGAGGAGAGAGAAAAAACATTAAACATAATAGGGAAAGAGGGAAAGAGAGGGAGAGGGAGAGGAAGGGAGAGGAAATGAGAGAGGGAGAGGAAAGAGAGGGAAACATTAAACATAATAGGGAAATGAGAGAGGAAGAGGATATGAGAGAGGGAGAGGAGAGAGAAAAAAGGAAATGAGAGAGGAAGAGGAGAGAAAAAACATTAAACATAATAGGGAAAGAGAGAAAGAGAGGGTGAGGGTGAGGGAGAGAGAGGAAATGAGAGAGGGAGAGGAAGAGAGAAAAGGAAATGAGAGAGGGATAGGAGAGAGAAAAAGAGAGAAAAAACATTAAACATAATAGGAAAAGAGAGAAAGAGAGGGAGAGGGTGAGGGTGGGAGAGGAAATGAGAGAGGGAGAGGAAAGAGAAAAAACATTAAACATAGTAGGGAAAGAGAGAAAGAGAGGGTGAGGGTGAGGGAGGGAGAGGAAATGAGAGGGAGAGGAAGAGAAAAAAGGAAATAAGAGAGAGAGAGGAGAGAGAAAAACATTAAACATAATAGGTAAAGAGAGAAAGAGAGGGAGAGAAAGAGAGAAAGAGAGAAAAGGAAAGGGAGAGGAGAGAGAAAAAACATTAAACATAATAGGGAAAGAGGGAAAGAGAGGGAGAGGGAGAGGGAGGGAGAGAAAATAAGAGAGGGAGAGGAAGAGAGAAAAGGAAATGAGAGAGGGAGAAGAGAGAGAAAAAGAGAGAAAAAACATTAAACATAATAGGGAAAGAGAGAAAGAGAGAGAGAGGGAGGGAGAGGTTGTTGCTTTCTTGTTTGTAGTAGTAGTAGTAGTAGTTTTTTCTTCTTTTCTTGTTTATTACAGTGGTAGTGATAGTGGTAGTGGTAGTGGTAGTGATAGTCGTAATCGTAGTCGTAGTCATGATCATGGTTATTATAGTAATAGTAGTAGTAGTTGTTGTTGTTGTTGTTATTTTTTCTTCTTTTCTTATTTATTATAGTGGTAGCGGTAGTGGTAGTAGTAGTGGTAGTGATAGTGGTAGTGGTAGTCATGGTCGTGGTCGTGGTCGTGGTTGTCGTCGTCGTAGTCATAGTCGTGGTCATCGTCGTGGATGTGGTTGTAGTCGTAGTCTTCGTCGTCGTCTTCATCGTCATCGTAGTTGTAGTTGTAGTCATAGTCGTGGTCGTGGTCGTAGTCGTAATCATGGTCGTGGTCATAGTCATAGTCGCAGTCCTAGTCATAGTTGTGGTCGTGGTCGTGGTCATGGTCATAGTCGTAGTTGTATTTGTGGTCATAGTCGTAGTCGTGGTTGTAGTAGTAGTAGTGGTTTTCTTGTTTGTTGTTGTTGTTGTTTTTGTAGTAATGGTTTTTTTTTGTTTTCTTGTTTATTGTTGTCTAGTTTTCTTATTTGTTGTTGTTGTTGTAGTAGTGGTAGTAATAGTAGTTTTTTTTTTCTTTTCTTGTTTGTTATTGTTGTTGTACTAGTAGTAGTAGTAGGTGTTGTTGTAGTAGTAGAGAGAGATATATGTTTTGTTAAAGAAAATGAGAGAGGGGGAGGAAGAGAAAAAAGAAGAAGGAACGAGAGAGAGGGAATAAACATACAGCATAATAAAGAAAGAGAAAGAGAGAGAGAGAGATGGAAGAAGAGGAGATAATGAATGGATAAAAAATAAAGAGAGAATGGTGGTGAGATCTGGTGAGGTCCGACGCAACACCACAAGATGGGAAACACTCCGACATACGTGAATTTGTGGTGAATGGGTTGAGACTTTATATACATTAATTTTTGCTGAGTTACAAGAGAAGAAATCCCTTCTCAAATAATTTAAGAAAGAAAAAAAGAACGATAACAAAAACAATTTTTTTGTCATTGTCAAAGGGTTTTTCAAAATCAAAGTCGCGTCCACGGAGGACCTTGATGAATTTCAAGGTAGATCAATCAAGTGAATAAGTGAGATGAGAAAATGATGCCAAGACTTTGTTTTATTTCTGCCAATAACAAATACAAGGTACAAGAAGAAGAAACTCGAGCGGCCTCTAGATTGCGTAGGAAACGTGTTTGAAAGGATAATAATAAAACGGATTTAAAGCTTTCCTGATAAGCACAAGCTTGATACAAGGCTGTAACAAAAGACTAAGACACAGGATTTTGATATAAAAGCTGTGACAAAAGGCTTTCCGATTTCAGGATACCTGTCCATCTATGTAAATACATTTTAAGCATACTTCTTCTCCTCGAAGGAAGCCATGTCTACTGTTGACAATTGTCTGAAAGCTCATTAACTAAAGAAATTGGATCCTTGTGAATTGAACAGGAAAGTGTCTTTCCATTCACATAATGATTCTGGAATTGCAGTTGCATCTCCCGTTACATAGAAACTGTCCAAAATATCCACTTTTCAAAAGAAATCACCCATTGATTGCTATGAACAAGATCCATTCAGGTTAGATAATCATCCAAACAGTAGATAGGGAATCTTAAGACAGGAAGTCGCATCTCACACCATCTGATGCACAAATCTCTGTGTCCAGATATAGTTGTGCTAAAAGAGCCTTTGAAGAGTTGAGAAAATGCTGCCATCAATACTCCAAGTGACACAATAAGCATGCAAATAAACTGATCCAATAGAGTAGCAGATTTCCAACTGCAAGGGTTGGCTGAACTTTATCCACAAATCTCTCTCATGCTTTTTGATTCCTCTGCCAATAGTTTTGCCTTCATGGCCCGACAAGGTTGCCAAGGTGGAGGCTGAAGTTCCATAGAAGTCGACAATAAAGCTGAATGCTTGTTCATTTCTAATGTTTGAAACACTGACTTTGTGGGAATTAAGGTACAAGGAACACATGTGGCAGTCGGCCACCACACGTGTCTGGTTCTCTAAAAGAGCTGCAAGGGGCAACCCAAGATACCTGAAGCAGATGAAGGATCGTGGCCGGCGGAGCTATAGGAGACGGACGATCAACACCGCCATAGCTTTCCTTCCATGAGACTCGAGCTAGCCAGACCTAGGAGAAAATGATGATAATCCACAAGAAGAAGAAGAAGCTATAAATTATTCGGCATTAGCTCTATGATTGCGGCCAAGCTTCACCAGAAGTCGAGGTTGTAAAAAACTAATTCCGATTGTCATGAATCTTGAGGTTCTTAGTGCGGATAGTCAAAACTTCCTTGAACTCATTAGTAATTTGCAAAAGCCTTCCTTTAAGATTCGAAATGACTGTTCTTGAATGCTCAATGCTATCCTTAGAGGAATTTGTGTTTCCAAGGATGGACTCCAACTCTATAATCAAGGCATTTAACCGTGTCATGTCCTGCCTCAGAAGAACTTTCAGGTCTTGAATCTCTCTAGCCGGATCATCAACTTTTTCTTCTCCCTCATGTTCGGTAGAATCAAGTTCCAATTGATCTAGCTTCTCCCATTCATCAAGTCTCCATCGTCCACTTGTAGGGCATTCTTGTATTTCTTCTTATCTTAGATCCAGGATTTCTTGTACCGCTTTCACACACACACACACACACACAAGAATTCATTCACACACACAGAGAGATAAATGCACACAGATAATATTATTTACAATGGAATGAAGTCCCAGCACATACACATGGGTTTGAGACGATAAATGGAAACGCACTTATGAGAAAGCTAGGGTTCATACACACACAAACACGCAAGCCACATGCAGAATAAAATGCAAACATAACGACTAGGTATGCACAAAGTAATGAATGTTACACACGCAAAATTTTTGGTGGATTCCACACCTTGGATGCACAGGAGCACGACATCCACCCCCTCTGATCCTACTCATCCTCTGGATGGGCCAACAACCCATGATCATTGTCGTCAAGATCCACGAACAATCAACCTCTTCGTTGTCTATTTTTCGGTATATTAGCAAGGTTATCTGTCATATCATCTGTCTCTTCTACTAGAGTTTCTTCTCGTTGCTCTTCTCTTGCAAATTCTTCCAATGCATAATCCTCCTCATCTCTTTTCTTGAAAATCTTGATTCGATTTCCTGCAATGGGCACTCTAAGCACTGTCCCATCCAATTCTGTCAGCTCATATGTTGCGTTGTCAAAGACATATCTGACTATGTATGGCCCAAACCATCTTTTCACCATCTTACGGAGTGCAATATACTGATTTTCAAGGCTGCTATCGAAGACTAATACCCAGTCTCCCTCTTCTATTTCTCTAGGCCGCAAGCGATGCCTATTGTCAAACTTGTCCTTATTTCTAAGTCTAGCAACCTTCAACCTGTCAATAGCTAGCTGAATATCCTTTGGTCTTCTCTCCAACTTCCGGATCCGAAGAGCTAAGAGCTCCTCTCTTGTCAAATCCTCCTGCCAAGGTAAAACTGACCAAGTCAAAGCACAAGTCTCAGTTGGCATAACTAGTTTCTAACCATACATCAACTCTGTGGGCATATATCCTGTGGTAACACTGTGAGTCATACGATCAGCCCACAAAGCAAATGGTAGAAGTCTCGGCCATTCTCCAATCCGTCCTCTACATGCTTTGGCTAATGCTTTCACTATCAGTGCCCTCTTTCACTCTTTCCATTTCCCTCTGGATTGTATGCTGTGGTTAGAGTCAACTTGATTCCTAGTTGAGAGAAAAACTCCCTAGCTTTATCTGCATCTAATTCACCGTGATCTGTAGTGATCTTACCCACACAGCCATACCTGCAAAAAATTTCTTCCAATAAGAACTTACACACTGCACTAGTGGTCTTTGTTCTCAAAGGTCTGCCCTCAACATGATTAGTAAGATCCTCTCTAGCCAATACAATATATCTCATCTACCATAGATCCACCGGCATAGTAACCAAGTCAACTATCCACTTATAATGAATGCATAGCGGATAGGTCGGGTGAAGCTCGTCTCAATGACGCACTACAAAATACATCTGACAATCTCTGCAAGTCTCTACAAAGCGAGAAACATCTCTGTACATGCCTTTCCACCAATATTTTTCCTTGATTTTCTCATAAGTAGCCCACACTCCTTTATGACCAGCCCAAGGACTCTAAGGAAACTCTCTCATCACCTGTAACTGGGTCTCTTTATTGCAGACAACTCGCAAGGGTAATCCACCTCTTTTCTTCGGGTGCCTCCAAAGAAATCCATCCTTGAGAAAATAATCATAGGCTTTTTTTCTGATCTTCTTGAACTCTTCATCTTTCCATTCATCTCTTTTGCTTAGTGTACTAAGGTACTTGCCCATCTACAACCAATCTCCAGCATAGAGTTCTTCTATGAAAGCCACAATATCATAGACATGGCAAACATGATCAACCATAGCGGCTAAAATTTTTGCATCATCCTCTTCTGCAAGTAGTGTCTCCTCATCATCATAGCTAGCTCTAGATAGCATATCCGCCACTGGATTATCCTTTCCTGCTATGTGTTTAAATTCTGGATTTAATGACTTGATGTATGCGATCCATCTCAGTATAGCTATGTACGGAGTAGAGCAACTCGTAATCACACCTATCAATGGCAAGCAATCTGTCTCTACCACAACTGGGGCTCCAATAAAATCCTCCTTGTCACATTTAAGAGCCGTAACAATCCCCAGTAATTCCCTCTTGATTTGCGGATACCTCCTCTCTCTCTCATTTAGGACTTTCGCCACAAACCGAATAGCATACATGTTTCCATCTGCATCATCTTGACCCACAGCCCAACCTATGCCAATTGCACTAGTGTCAACTATCAATACAATAGGCCTTCCGCAATTATAATCCGCTTTCCTGAGAGTAGGAGCAATTTACAATAACTTCTTCAATTTCCGCATGGCTCTAGTGTGGCTCTCATCCCAATAAATTTTCTGCCCCTTTCGAAGTAGCTGATATAAACAATCTGCTATGTGTGTAAAATGGGGTATCCAAATCATGTAAAACACACAGGCTCCAATGAATCTCCGTACCTCTGAAGTGGTAGAACAATACTCTGTAATCTTTCCTATAGCATCCACCTTCACAGTGAAGGTTTCATGCCATAATACCCACACATATGTCCAACAATGATGACTTCATTTACTCCAAAAATAGATTTCTGCCCTGATAGTAGTTCACTTCTTCTAACCTGGCCAAAATCTTTTCACAAGCTACAATATGATTAGCCACAAAGTATCTGCATCCCTGCTCATTTAGACTCTCATTCTTCTCTTCTTCTGCACACCCCTTAATGGGCACATCATCCAAGAAAGGCATGGTAAGCTGAGGTATGTACTCACGAAGGACCTTATGCATGGCATTCATCATATGCGCAACAAAATTAGTGGCACCTTGAGGCAAGGTACACATCCTGACAAGCCCAATAGGAGTTCTCATAGTGGTTAGGTCCCTGCTTTCCAAGGCCAGCTGAAACTAATCATATCCCGAATACAAGTCACCTAAAGAATAGATTGCACATCTAGAAAATGCTTCTGCAAACTCATCCACAACTGGACCTATACCAACATTCCTGATAGTAACTCTATTTACTGGCTGCATGTCATGTATAAATCGGAGAGTACCATTCTTTTTTGAAACCGTAAACTACCTATTTGAGTATGGTGCAGATGATGGCTCTAGGATTCCCATCCTGATTTTCTCATTCAATAAGTCAACTAGCTTTGGCAGGTGTGCCCTAGGCACTGGAATAGGTCGGAGGTTCCATGGAATATGAGGGATAGTAAAGATCACCATAGGGGCAACAATATCCGGATTCACACATCAAATCTCATGCGAGAAGAAAGCAAACCCCCTTCCATGTCGCTCAAGCATATCCTGAAAGCACTGCTTCTCTGAAGGTAGCAAGAAATCACCATTTTCAATTTTTAATTTAGCAAGAGTCTCTGCTGAAAATTTATGGCCTATATACTCTGGGTTCCTCAAAATTGGCTGCTTGGCAGCCCTCTCTATTTGCTGATCACTATCAGGTGGAAGCGGTCCAGCTTCTGACTTCACCTTCTTATCCACAGTCTTGTATTTCATGTCAACCCTGGCTTCATTATGATCCTCTGCACTACTCAAATCTTGCTGTAAATTAGCAATTCTGCCCTCTGGTGGTTGAATATCCTCAGCCCTTTGCTCTATGGTTTGCATAGGAGCAGCCCTAAACTCTGGATGCTAAAATATTTCAGCAGTAAACTCTGTTGGCTGAAATTTTTCAGCCCTCTGTGTCTCTGTAGGTTGATCATAATCAGCCGAAAACTCTGTTTGCTGAATTTCTTCAGCTCTGAACACTTTTTGCTAAGTCACCTCAACCTCTGACTCTATCTGTGACACAAAATTTGAATTTTCATGAAACATGTCCAAGGATTGTACTGATACATTACTGAGCCAACTCTGCATATCAACTTTCAGCATATTTTTCATCTCTGTCATCTTATCTACATAAACCATACTATCATACATCCCATCTATATGCTCATCATCCTCTAAAATACCCGCATTTTTCAAATCTCTCTCCTTGCTGCATATGTACTGCCTGGCAGCTCTAGGCAACTTAGAAATCTTCTGATAACTCATCGAACTGTTTGCTGAAATTCCAACAAAATTGGAGGAGAAAACATTGCTGCCAGGAGGTGAGAACTCCAATCTCCTCTGCTCTGTACCACCATCGTCTCGCGGAACAACGGTACCTAATGAAAATCGGAATCCCTTACAATGGGAAAAGGTGGATCTCAAAGAGTATTCCTGTTTCTAGCATGATTTACACACACAGTCATAAACTGGACTACTCTCATACCATCTTTACTGCGAATCCGTGCATAAGCAGATCCGTCATCCATTACTTTCGTCTCCATGCGCATCTCTGCGATGAATGGTTGTCCTAGGATTATGGGGTAAGAGCATGAATCCTATACAAAGAAATGGAAATCCTCCTCTATATCTCCAATAGAAATCCTGACACTGGGACAGGCAGCATACAAATCACCTACAGTGTTGTGGGTAGCTCTCATATGCCACCCATGCTCTGCATCCATAGGCCATCTATTACTTTCATAAACTCCACGAACTATGAGATTAATCTCTGAACCATGATCCACCAAAGCAATATAAGGCACCTCTTTCTCTCCAATTTTTACCATTGTTTTTGTAGTTGCCCTAGCCCAATGACTCCGCGAAAAGTGACTGTGTGGTACCAAGATAGGCTCATCAATTTCAGCATAATGCATAGGTTGAACCCTCTTCTCTATTTGGGAAAAAATAGAAGCATTCTCGACCATAACCTCGTCCTCATCCTCATCCAACTCCCCAATCAAAACTCCCTGTGTATCAGTAGTAGGCAATGTATGTCTTTTTCTCTGCAGGACTTCTTAGAACTGATCTTGAAACTCTCTTTTCGAGATGCCCAAAACCTCAAAAATAGTAAAAGTCACCTCACTGCCAAGTATCTTGTCATTAAAGATTTTATTCATGTCTGTAGATGTCTCAATATCGAACATTAATCTAAATCCTGGCTGCTTTCTCTGTCTAGGTTCTTTCCTCTTTTCTTTCTTTTGAGCATCCTCCATTTGTCATTCTGGCCCTGGTCTCGAAGACGGCCCTACAATAGGTGGAGTAACAAACTCACCCCCTCTAGTCTTTTTAGCTGCTTTTGGATTCTCTTCATCTCTCTTACGCTTCTCAACAAGTACATTTGCTCTCTGAGACTTAGCCAAGTAGGCATAAATAGTATACCTATCAACAAGCGAATCCCAACCTGTCTCAGATCTGATGCTAGAACCTGCACTAATCAAAACAGCCTACTAGATTTTCCCCTTGTTTGCCGTCTCTATAGGATAGGTCCATAATGCTGACTGACTCTTTGAACCTTTCTCAATCTGGACTCCATATACAGAGGCATCTCCTCTAGCTGCCACATAAGAAGTACATGCAACCATGTCATCTACTAATTTCTTCATTCCACCTTTCCCAAAATTGGTAGCAAGCGGAGCTCCTGTTTCAGTCAACTAGATCTTGCCATCTTGTTCCCAAAATACCAAATTCTTCCTCCTTGCATCTTGAAAAGATTCGCAATCCCTGCAATGTTGATGGTCTGTACTATCACACCAAATACATCTTCGATCTCTCCTAGGTGCACTAGGAGCACTCCTAGGTGCACTAGGAGCACTCCTAGGTGCACTAGGAGCACTAGAAGAAATAGTAGGCACGGTCGAGGCAAACTGCTCTTTTAATTTTTCCACCAACTATGCTTTAACTGACTCCAGTGTCAAATCTGTTATGCCTTTGATTATGTCATCAAGACAGGAAGGAACCAAAGGAGCGGATGATTTCGGAGCAGAAGGAGCCGGCATCGGTCTAGGAACAGGAGAAACAGGAGGATTAGAAACAGTAGGCACTGGCATAGGCCAAGTAACTGGCTGAGCAAGAGAAGAAATGACAGGGGTAGAAGTAGACATAGGAGCAGAAGACGACATCGGAGTCATAGATCCATTCTGTAGGCGGGTATTCCATATCTGTCTCTTGGTTAAAGTTGAGACCGCATCCTGAGCATCCTGCCAATCTATTTTAAGACGCATAGGCTTCGTGCGATCCTCAAGAAGCTCTCCTAATTCTTCTTGAAGAGCAGGATTTGCAGCTTGTAAGAAAAGCTCAACTTTCTCAATATCCAATGCTCTTTATTCAATGGCATCAAGCTGACTATAACTCTCTTCAAATTCTCGTATCAATTTTGAAGTTGCTAGACCTTTGTTTGGTATGTAGACCCACTCTCGGAATGACCGTCGTGTAGCCTTCCCAAAGTCCTCAAGAAAATACTCCTCTTTCAGGGCCTTCTTAAAATCTTGCCAATGCAAATTTTAAAGGAAAAGATCAGTGGTGTGACAAGGCGAAGAAAATATTTACTCATAAGTCCTATCGATACTCCAAAAAATCCCATCTTAATCTCATACATCTTCAAATAAGCTGATACATTACGGCCATCAAATAGCTTCTTTTCATTTTCAACTGCTTCAATCGCCTTAGTCGCGCTGACTACATTCTCTTGCTCCAAATATAGTTGCCTTTGCTTAGACAACTGTTGTTGATGTAACTACTACTGTTGCTACATATACAATTGTGTCTCCTAATTTTGAAGTTGCATATACATAGACATATTCTGCAAAATCTGCTTTAAATCATCCATAGAAGTACTTGAAGCAGAAGTCGATGACAGAGTCAAAGTAGAGGACAAAGTAGGAATCATAGAAGGGGCTGAAATTGATGTTGAAGTATCTCCCATCCTGAATTTTTTTTAAATGCGACGCTTTCACATCCGGTTCACCAAATATTTCGAAGGGTTTTTCAAAAACAAAGTCGCATCCATGGAGGACCTTGATGAATTTCAAGGTAGAAGATCAATCAAGTGAATAAGCGAGATGAGAAAATGATGCCAAGACTCTATTTTATTTCTGCCAATAACAAATACAAGGTACAAGAAGAAGAAACCCAAACGGCCTCTGGATTGCGTAGGAAACGCGTTTGAAAGGATAATAAGTAAAACGGATTTAAAGCTTTCCTGATAAGCACAAGCTTGATACAAGGCTGTAACAAAAGACTAATACACAAAATTTTGATATAAAAGCTGTGACAAAAGGCTTTCCAATTTCAAGATACATGTCCATCTATGTAAATACATTTTAAGCATACTTCTTCTCCTCGAAGGAAGCCATGTCTACTGTTGACAATTGTCTGAAAGCTCATTAACTAAAGAAATTGGATCCTTGTGAATTGAAAAGGAAAGTGTCTTTCCATTCACATAATGATTCTGGAATTGCAATTGCATCTCCCGCTACATAGAAACTGTCCAAAATATCCACTTTTCAAAAGAAATCACCCATTGATTGCTATGAACAAGATCCATTCAGGTCAAATAATCATCCAAACAGTAGATAGGGAATCTTAAGACAGGAAGTCGCATCTCACACCATCTGATGCACAAATATCTGTGTCCACATATAGTTGTGCTAAAAGAGCCTTCGAAGAGTTGAGAAAATGCTGCCATCAATACTCCAAGTGACACAATAAGAATGCAAATAAACTGATCCAGTAGAGTAGTAGATTTCCAACTGCAAGGGTTGGCTGAACTTTATCCACAAATCTCTCTCATGCTTTTTGATTCCTCTGCCAATAGTTTTGCCTTCATGGCCCGACAAGGTTGCCAAGGTGGAGGCTGAAGTTCCATAGAAGTCGACAATAAAGCTGAATGCTTGTTCATTTCTAATGTTTGAAACACTGACTTTGTGGGAATTAAGGTACAAGGAACACATGTGGCAGTCGGCCACCACATGTTCCTGGTCCTCTAAAAGAGCTGCAAGGGGCAACCCAGGATACCTGAAGTAGATGAAGGATCGTGGCCAGAGCTACAGGAGACAGACGATCAACACTGCCATAGCTTTCCTTCCATGAGACTCGAGCTGGCCAGACCTGGGAGAAAATGATGATAATTCACAAGAAGAAGAAGAAGCTGTAGATGGTTCGGCATTAGCTCTATGATTGCGGCTAAGCTTGAGAAACATTTCATCCAGCTAGGGCATAACGATAGCAAGAATGGAGACGAAGAAGAGAGGATGCTCATGTCGAGGAAGAAAAAGCAAAAGCCATGCTGCGATGCCGATCTAACTGTCCCGGACTTATCGCCTAGAAAAGCCGCAATCTTCCAACTTGGAGGATCGCTTTGTCACTTGGATGAGCTATTTGGGCATGCTTGCTATTGTTGACCCAAGGAGGAATTGAATTGCTTGAAATTACATCCGTGTGACTATGCCTTACTAGAGACGTTTTTGCAAAAGGATTTCCTCTTTCACCAGAAGTCGAGGTTGTAAAAAACTGCTTCCAATTCTCATGAATCTTGATGTTCTTAGTGCGGATAGTCAAAACTTCCTTGAACTCATTAGTAATTTGCAAAAGCCTTCCTTTAAGATTCGAAATAACTGTTCTTGAATGCTCAATGCTATCCTTAGAGGAATTTGTGTTTCCAAGGATGGACTCCAACTCTATAATCAAGGCATTTAACCTTGTCATGCCCTACCTCAGAAGAACTTTCAGGTCTTGAATCTCTCTAGCTGGATCATCAACTTTTTCATCTCCCTCATGTTTGGTAGAATCAAGTTCCAACTCATCTAGCTTCTCCCATTCATCAAGTCTCCTAGTCGTCCACTTGTAGGGCATTCTTGTATTTCTTCTTATCTTAGATCCGAGATTTCTTATACCGCTTTGACACATGCACACACACACACACAAGCATTCATTCACACACACACAGAGATAAATGCACACAAATAATATTATTTACAATGGAATGAAGTCCCAGCACACACACACGGGTTTGAGATGATAAATGGAAACACACTTACGAGAAAGCTAGGATTCATACACACAAACACGCAAGCCACACACAAAATAAAATGCAAACACAATGACTAGGTATGCACAAAGTAATGAATGTTACACACACAAACTTTTATATGTCCGACATGGCAAGCTTGACAACGTGGCATGCACAGAATAGGTCCACAGATGGAGTTCAATGAATATCAGCGGATTCAAGCACATGGAGCCACATTGACTCTACCTTCCCAGGATTTTTTGAGAGCCAAGGAATCTTTAGCTCAGTCTTGCAATGGATAGCGTGAACCCATTCGGTCTGCACTCAACTTCTTACAGTGTGTGGCCTATAGTCCTTGTCAACTACAATATCCCTCCATGGCTTTCTACGAAGAAAGGACATCTCATCCTTTGCTTACTCGTCCCCGGCCGCTACAAAGTCAAAAATATGGACGTGTATCTTTGTCCATTAGTCGATGAGCTTAAGATTTTGTGGGAGGAGAGGGTCACCATGCAAGATATGAGTAAGCGCGATGGTCGATGGTCCACCAATATTCGAGCCATTCTCATGTGGACACTGCATGACTTTCCAGGATTCAGAGAGTGCTTAGGTAAATAAGTTTTCGTTCTTATTGGTAATATCTATCACAGCTCGTTCAAGTTTGTATTCAATGGATAGAGGTGTTGGGACAGGTCTGGTTACCTCAGGTTATCATGCATGTCCATTGTGTGGGCCACAGTTAGACTCTCGAAGGTCACAAACCATGAAGAAGATGGTATATCAAGGGCACACTGCTTTCTTGCCAGAGGGTCATGAACTCAGGGAAGGTTTTCTTGGATGACCTCCAACACGTATGAATGCCCAAAGCTGGTACGAGTTGAAAATGGTCCACGCAGAGTCACATCCAAACGGAATGCAACGGTTCTCAGTTTTCTACGAGTTGCCATATTGGACATCACAGAAGGAGATTAAGACGTCCTCTATTGAATCCGTGAGGTAGGGTGCAGTGGAGACGGTCTGTCTCTTTGAGAAATACCTACCTACTAGCATGCTCACGATACAAATCAACCTTCTTGTGCATCTTGTAGATGAAGTGGAGATTGCTAGAGCTGTCTATATGTGATGGATGTTCTTCTTAGAGCGCTTCATGAAAACCCTGAAAGGCTTTGTGGGACAACGAGCTCGGCCAGAAGGTAGCATGGATGAAGGTTGGTTGGTGTTAGAGGCGCTAGTGCATATTTCACAATGGCTACCAACGGTGGATTCAGACAACAGTATACTATGGTCACTGAAGGACGATGATAGACTGACCGAAGATGTGGTGGTTAGAAATGGGGTAGAAAAAAAAATGGATGTTGCAATGGAGGAGAAAGTGAATTGCTTTTGTATGTTGCACCATGCCTCTATGGAGACGTGGCTCGCCAGGTACCAGCAAGCTAGGCAAGATCGAGAGGAAGCACGATCTGAATTTTGACGTAGTACGCGCCATCCACCGATTCAATATCTCGAGGACATGGAGGAGATGCTGCGGTTTATATCAACGCAATGGTTGCATGGAGCTTTGACCGCAACATCTCGCGAAGGGGCGGAGGTCTCAACTAAGGAGTGGGAATTCTCGAAGGAATGCAGTCCAAAGGTGATGACATGTTTAGGATTTGTTGTATCTATATTTTATATGTGAAAACTAATTGAGTGTTTCAATGTACATTACAAAATATATAGTGCAGTGTGGTCACGCAGACGACATTTTCGCATGGAGCATATTGACAAAATGCGCTCCACAACAGACTATGGTATCATGGCAAGGTTTGAGCAAGAGAGCCAACGACAAGCAACGGATCCAAACACGGTTATAGATAAGATGGAGTATTTTGGAAACTTGCAAAGTATTTTTATGGTGGATTACCGTAGCTTCTCCATGATACTATTCGATGTGCAGTGGTTCAAAGTGGTACTTGAAGGAGCTGAAGCAATAGTTTGATGAGGTCCATTTGGATTTCTCGAAATAGATTCTGAAAAAAAATGGACGGATTTGTGCGACACCTTTGTATTGCTGGCCCATTGTGAATAGGTGCATGAACTCATTTGTTTGTTAATTGTATTACGACATGATACATGTCACAATAGTTAAATCTCTCTTGTATGTGTTTGTGAACAGGTAGTCTTCTATCCAAACCCCCGACAACCTCGATGGTGGTATGTTATACCTTCATCTCCCTGAAGTGTGAGAATATATAATCAAAGCGATGTTTCGAGCATAGATGAGGACAATATGCAAATAGAGGGATCGATATTGCAAGGGGTGGAGGCCACCGAAACCTTGGAGCAGCCACTAGCATTAGGTAACAATGATGGAAATACAAGAGTCCAAGAATTCTTTGAGAACGAGGTGGACTCATCCTTTTGTGGTGACATGTCTATTGACCTTACCATTTATGCCGAGTTGTGTCAAGAGATTGACATGGGACCATAAGATACTTCATACTTGGAGCATCCACTTACTCAATTCATTAACTAATTGCTTATAAGGGTACATAAGTGACAGATGACTTTTGACGCTGAGATGTGCTTAAAAATAGCCAAAAATTATGAATTTTAGGGAAAAAATAGACTCCTTTGAAGGCAGCGGTGGCAAGAAAAATAGACTTCATCGAAGGCCGCGGTGGCAATCAGTACAATTTTAAGCGGCAATGCCTGGAAAGTGCTTAAAAGAGAAACTCGATGGCGGTCAGGGAATTTTCATAATTTTTTGGTATGACAGATGAGACCCTGGGAGATGCCCGGCAGTGGAGGACTTTAAGACGAACGCCTAGGATTTTTTAGACCACGATTCGAGTACCACACGTGGGAGAGGGAGTGCCCGGAAGGCCAAAGGCCAAAATGCCAAGTGGGAAAGGACTTTAGGAGAGCCCAAAGGGTGTGACCCTTTGGGGCTTCCCAAAAAAAATCAAAAAACATTGGGGGGGGCGTTTTTTTCCACGCAGGGAAGAAGGAAGGCGTCATGAAATGAAATGGAGGAGAGATGGATTATGGAGCTAAAGAACAACCCCCCAACTGATCTTGGGCCTGTTCTTCTTCCTATCTTTGCTCTCCATCGCTCCAATCCGCTCATCCAATGGCTGCCCTATTCTGGAGATGCAGATCTAGTCTTTCTCTATCCTCCATCTCTCTCCTCTAAGCGGTGGTTTGCATGCAAGAAATCAAGAAGAAGAGGGGCTGATGGAGGCATTTTACTGCTTTGTAGGAGACATTTTACTGCTTGTCTTGCCCATTTTAGCACAACATTGTAGGGTATAAAGACATTTTACTGCTTTGTAGGGTATAATCAAATGGCGATCACTGAGCAAGACAAGCTAAAGACGATGTTTATTACAGTCTTCGGTACCTTTGCATACCATGTGATGGCATTTGGGTTGTGTAATGCACCTGGTTCGTGGCAAAGAATAGTCGAAAAGACCTTTGGAGACATCCAGAGGAGCTGAAAGTATTCATTGATGATCTAGGGGTAGCCACCGTAAGGGATAGACAGTTGATCATTTTGCGCAAGTGTTTTGACAGTTGTAGACAATTTTGCATAGGTCTTAACCCACGAAAGTGCGTCTTCAAAGTCCCTTATGGGCTCTTGCTAGGCCATGTGGTTAGTTCTGTAGGGATTGTGACTGATCCTGAAAAGATCAAGGTCATAGTCACCATGAGTCCGCATGTACTCCAAAGGAAGTGCATAGCTTTCTATCATCAGTAGGGTATTATCGGAGGTTTATCAATGCCTTGGCAGAAAGAACATTGCCACTGACGAATCTATTGTCCTTTAACTATCAGTTTACATGGAGTGATGCCTGCAAAGTGTCTTTTGATGATGTGAAGTAGGAGCTTGCCAAAGCACTTGTTTTAAAAGCATCAAAAAGGGGCGAAATGTCCTATATATTTTCAGCAGCAACCATGCATAGTATCAGCTACTGTTTAGCTCAAATCTGGGAGAAAAGGTGGTATCATCTGATAGCTTTTGCTAGTCGGAAGTTGGGCATATCAAAAATTAACTACACCTATATTGAAAAGTTGTGCCTTGCAATGGAATTTGCGACCAAAACGTTCAGGCACTACATTCTTTATGAGAGGGTGGTTTTTTATACGAAGGTGGAAGGGCTTCGATTGTTGCTGAATAAGTTACAATCGCCTAACCTTTTAGTAAATTTGTTAATCACTTTGTAAGAATTTGATTATGAGATTAAGAGCAAGCCACCAAAGCTTCAAGGCATTGTACAGTGTCTTGTGGATTTCGGAGAGCCAAAAGAGGTTGTGGTTGAAGGAAGTGACATTGAAGCTTTGTTCAAGGTTGATACGGCATCTATTCCCTCCTAGTATGCTGCTATAATACACAATCTTTCTACAAGAGAGATTTGAGCTACTTTATCAAAATCGGAGAAGAGGAAAATTAAATAGCAGGCATTGAAATTTTCCTTGATCGCAGGAACATTATGTCGGTAGGGTGTTGATGATATTTATTGCCCACTATTATCTTGGACCCATAGGTTGATCCGATGACATGTTATGCATACGCCTCTTGCTATATATACAGGAGGTATGGGCCATAACTTGATGCATTTAGTTTAGGGCTTAGAGCCCTATTTTTCCCCGTGGAATGGAGCATATTTGCGTATATCAGCCTTCATCCAAGGAGGGATCTCTATGAGCTGGTTTGTCTATCTCTTTAGGCCAAGAGGGCCAGTTGTTTTCAGGTTTTAATAATCTATCTCTTTAGGCCAAGAGGGCTAGTTAGTTTGCAGTAAAATGTGCTATTTTTTAAGTCCAAGAGGGCCCTATCTCTGTTTGGTACAGGTACGTTTAATGCTTTGTTGTTTTAGTGATTGTGCCTTACAAGTTGACGAAGTCACTGGAGGGAGGCTTTACTGCGAAGGAGCTTCTTGTGGCCATTCTAGGTGGTTTCATCCCCTTTTTGAGTTTTTTCCTTAAGCAATTAATGATATGTGTACGGGTGAGGGTTTTCTTTCTTGTTGGGGACCGGCAATCAAGGCATGAAGTCCCAGGTTTAGATTAGGTATGTTTGAGGGTGGTCTGAGTAGTTGTTGGCTCTTGTAAAGACATTGCCAGGCATTGAAAGACCTGTTTTAGATGGGAGTTCTAATGACTCTGTTCTGCCAGCCTGCTAGGCAGCCGTTCTAGGAGTTCTTGCTTAGTTATGAGGCAGTTAGAGAAGCCTACCAGAGGAAAATGATGATGATAAAAAGAAGAAAAACCTTGAATATCTCAAAGAAATTATATATATACAAAGGTGTGTAAAAAGGGGTCCTAACCCTTATAACAATAGAAAAGAAAGAAAAATCCTTGAGCAGTCGTTCATCGCCTTGCGAAGGCCAAATAGGTTCCTGGGGACGAGCAAGACCTAGGGCAGATGCCTTGTCTTCCTAGGGGTGGCTAACGAGCTCAAAAGCAAAGAAAATAAAAGAAGGTTTGAGTGAAAATAAAAGTGAGCGTTAGAAAAAGATTAAGTGTCGCCTCTCGAGGGCTTGGTAGATTTTTGGGTAGCGATACATGACCCGAGGTCGATGCCGTGTTCTCCTTGGGTCACTACGCTCACCTCCCTCCTTTTTACACGCCCGAGTATGGAAAATGAGAGGTTAAAAGAGTAATGTGCTAAAAGAAACTATTTCTTGAGGAGGCTATAGGAGTCCTCTCCTCGTAGGAGCTCGTGGTTGAGTTGTCCTTAGTCAAGAATGTTAGCTATATATAGTCTGTCTATATATAGCGCCCCATGTCCCCTCTATATATTCCTATCATGTGTGTTTAGTTGACACACTTCTGGGGTTCCACTTCCGGTGTCTCGTGTCTCTCTTCTCCTCTCTCTTCCTTTCGTCTCTCGTCTTCCTCACAGTTACCAACATGGTATCAGAGCGAGGTTCTCCAACATCACAAAGAGCTTTCTAGCATTAATGTTTACGCTGGATACATGTTGTTGGTATCGAAGACCTTCACGCCTGTTTTCCCTGCGCTCTGTAACATTGGATTCGCAAAGGGCTGCTTCCCAGGAATCCCATATCTTCTTCGTCACGGTCAGCATCTCAAGACTGCGGCAGCTTCCCTCATCGAAGGAGAAGAACGGATGAATCAGAATATATCCTCTCAGACCACAACTCTCTGTCCTTGGGACGTTTGCTCGCTCGTCTAGGCAAACAGTTTGACATGTCAGGATCGCCACGGTAAATTTATCTCCTGCCATCCTCTTCTGGTTTCACAGGCTGTTCTTTACAAAGCGTTGGTCAAGAGAATCCCTACCAGGAGATGAGGAAGGAGAAAGAAACGTCAAGACAAGGTCGTGCTTTGTCAAACCAGGTATATCAATTTTTGACAGGGTCCTGCTCTATCAAGCTAGATATCTCAATGTCTATAGAGGTGAAGAACCTTGAAAACTGCACACATCTGTGAAACTTGAATTGATTTAAACCCGCAGAGGAAAATGCTGTCACAGAAATCGTACATTCAATCTAGAGTTGTTCCACTGCAAGTATGATTTCTCCTTTAGTCTTTGTGATCGGAGTCAACATGGCAAAAGAGGCACTTGAGGATTGACAGCGGTTTTTACAGGATCTAGATGCCAACAATTGGAATTCAACATCAACATTACTTTTGGATGTTGATATTGTCATGCTTCATGATAATCATCCTCGTTCGTTATTCCATTGATGAGCGTCTATATTCTAGCTGATGATACATTGTTTCATTTATATTCTTTCCAGCTGATGAGGGTCTATATTCTAGCTGATGACACATTATTTCATTTATATTCTTTCTAGCTGATGAGCGTCTATATTCCAGCTGATGACAAATTGTTTTATTTATATTCTGTTCATGGGGCCCCACATATGTTATGTTGTCTATAGAGCAGTGCTGCGAACTGTCTCTATAGACCTTGTGTTGTTCTAATGTCACTGTAACGTTTTTTTTCTTTAATTTTTGATGTGACAGATATATTGCTTACATCCCAAGTTCAATTGAGGAAATTTCTTGGAGATTTTATCTTTTGGAGTGATGTTGCTTATCCTTATTTTACATGTTGTATATTTAGGAGTGATAAAGCTCTTTTGATGCCTCTAAATAGGTTGTTGTAATTCAGGAGTGATGTAGCTCCTAAGTGATGTAGCTCCTTCTCCGTTGATGTTGTAATTCACGGGTGATGTAGCTCCTTTGATGTCTATGAATAGGCTCTTGTAAGTTCAACTTTGTACTTTTATATTTTGAATATTAATATAATGGTAGGCCTATATAGAGCTGTGGGTTTTTCCCTTGAGCCCCCAAGGGTTTTTTTCATCCATAGTAAGGGACCTTTATCTGAGCAGAGGTGTTAGCTATATATAGTCTGTCTATATATAGCGCCCCAGGTCCCCTCTATATATTCCTATCATGTGTGTTCAGTTGACACACTTTTGGGGTTCCACTTCCGATGTCTCGTGTCTCTCTTCTCCTCTCTCTTCCTTTAGTCTCTCGTCTTCCTCGCAGTTACCAACAAGGAAAGTAGGTTAGGCCACCACTTAGGGTGACCTCTTTGATAGTTCTTTTTAGTCTGGTCGTGTTGGAGCAGTCGGTTATTAGTGACTAGCTTCGGGCCTTCTATCAGATTATGTTGGGCCTACTCCTCGTGGATTTCATGCCTTGGTTTTGTCAAGGGGTAGGGTATGAGCTATGATGTGTTGTGTTGTGTCTATTTTGTATCAGCTTGATGCTTTTTGTGGTGGTCTTTATGTGTAGATCTCTTTGTGGGATTTGATGAGTTGAGTCACTTTATCCCATGGTCGCCAATGACAAATTACTTTTGATGCCAAGAAGTGCTTAAAAATAGCAAAAATTTACCAATTTCAGGGGAAAAATAAACTTCATCGAAGGCGGCGATGGCAATCAGTACGATTTTAAGCGGTAATGCCCGAAAAGTGCTTAAAAGATTCATTGGACGGCGGTCAAGGAATTTTCATAATTTTTTGGCATGACAGATGAGACCTTGGGAGATGCGCAATAGTGGAGGACTTCAAGACGGAAGCCCAAGATTTTTCAGACCACAATTTGGGTACCAGACATGGGAGAGGGAGGGCCCGGAAGGCCAAAGGCTAAAATGCCAAGTGGGAAAGAACTTTAGGAGAGTCCAAAGGGTGTGACCCCAAAAAGCAAAAAACGTGGGGGGGGGGGGGCATTTTTTTTCCACGCAGGGAAGTAGGAAGGTGCCATGAAACGAAATGGAGAAGAGATGGGTTATGGAGCCAAAGAACAACCCCCCCAACTGATCTTGGGCATGTTCTTCTTCCTATCTTCACTCTCCATTGCTCCAATCCGCTCCTCCAATGGCTACGTGGTTGTGGAGATGCAGATATAGTCTTTCTCTCTCCTCCATCTCTCTCCTCTAAGCGGTGGTTTGCATGCAAAAAATCAAGAAGAAGAGGGGCTTGTCCGACTGTGATTGGATAGCTTCAAGATGAAGATAAGGCTGAGAAAAGAGGTTCAGCACTAAAGAATGGTTGCTGGTCCATCTGGGGGCTCCTGGAATAATTATTAAAAAACCCGCAACACGCAAAACACGCGGTATGCTCCAATTTTACAAACAAACTTGCATGTTTTTGTTGTTTCATGGTCCAAATGTTGTTCATATGCAATGAGTGTTTGTTTGAATATTATTTTCATCATGTTTGAGGGCTGCAACCACAAAAATGCGGAATCTGTAATGATTTAGAGTCGTTATTAATTTTTTAAAACCCGCAAAATGTCATTTTTTAATGGAAATCAATGGTTTTTCCAATTTTGAGTTGGGAAAAAGGAGTGAAAATGGGATAAAATCAGAGAAAATATTAATTTTTAGTAAAAATAATAAGCCAACATAAATAAATCAAAAAATACCTATTTTCATGGATAATAAATAGAAAAAAATAGCAAAAAATAGAGAAATATGGGACTTTCGTGCTAAAAAATATGGAAAAATAAGATTTATGAGCACGAATATTTGGCAAGGTTAAAGCATGAGGTCAAGCCTTAGTTTGACCTTTTTCTTTGTGTTATAGTATGTGTTTATTATTTTTTACATACAAAAATGACACAAGACAACCATTTACACCTATGCAACGCAGCAACACCTAAACGGTGAGGGGACAGGAAGTTTGTGCGACGATCTAATTGCTGAAAAGATACAAATTTGGATTTCCCTATTTGTGAATAGCATTTAGGGATCGTTCCATAGTTAAATATAGGCGATTAGTAGCACAGAAGTTCCGGTGCTAGTCCCTAAAGCAGCACATCACATAACGCTTAGTTAAAATTCATGAAAGGGCTGTTTTTTGTACCTCACATGGATGGTTTTTTTTAAATCACAAAATGGTTGTGCAAAATCATCATACACCTTGCATCAAGCATGTCACGTGGTATCTCCTGGAATGCATTACAATTGATTGATAAAATTTGACCAACGCTAAGAGGATGGGAAACCTAAGTCATGGGTTAGATGGGCGCTTCTGTTGGGGAAAGTTTTGTGAGGCAAATCAAAATCTCTTGGAACGCTGAATTATAAAATAGTGGAGTTTGTGCGAATGTTATATGTATTAGCGACGTGCCTATATATTATGGGATCTCCCTTTGAGGAGAAGGGAAGGTGAACGTTGGACTACATATTGGATACAAACGCAAAATTCTCATAAGTATTTAGTGCAAAGTGAGTTTTAGACGCTCCTGGCCTGCGAGGCCGTGTGGTGGGGTTGTCTGTCGTATGCATGAGGGGCTAGTGCCATAGCCAGTGTCGACCCATTTTAGGCTCCATCAATAAGATATGCATTTTAAGTAATATCATTTTTTAAATATTTATATTATCGTGCTTTGTATGATTTAATTTGATTATGCTAACATCATTTTTTGTCTGTGCAAGTGACGTTTGTGGATACTTAGATCATCAGAATGAGTCAAGAGATGAGCAATGAGGAGTTGCAGGATATCTTCACATGCATGTCTCTAGATCAAATGGCAAGATTCAGAGACATGGCGAACTAGGAGCTGTCTCGCCGCTCTATTACATCTACTTCGGTGTGATCAGATGCTTCAGTTTTGAGTAGACGAGGTCGACACTCGAGACTTGGGCCAAACGGAGAGAGTGCTTCAGGGTTAGGGGGATGCTGTAGAGATACGGATGCAGTGAGCCCGCGGTCGGCTCAGGATACAGGTACTACTTCTCACTCTCATGGCGGTTCGAGAGAGCATGGCTCAGGTGATTTCTGTGGAGGTATGGACGCAGTGTCTCCATCTCATCGTTCTGCTGGTGTTGCGTCACCTCTGGGATTTGTCACACATGTGGAGACGTCTACTCTAGTTACTCTGGCTTTTGCTTAGCCATCCGCAGGTGGCACCCCTATGGGTGCTACTCCGATAGATACTACCTTGGTCGGTACACCAGATGTACAGGGGTCTCCTGCATATGCCCAGGAGGGTGGTCTCGGAGGTGGGAGAGGACCCATCTTAGGCATACCCCAGAGGGGTATGCCTATCTTGTAGATGATAGGTTAGGAGCCATCATCATGAATGATGAGGGGAGGAGGGTGATGACTCGCATGAGAGAGTTGTGCCAACAAGTTTTTCGGCACAACGTCTTGGATCATTGGAAAAACATACTAGAGGGGAGCAAGGACTACATAGTAGCATCCTTGCATGAGGAGTTTCTGGTACCAGCCACAACAGATAGGTTTTCTACGAGCTGGATGATGGAGTGCATGTGTGCATATATGTCACATTGACGATCCGACGCACGCAAGGCACTCAAGAGTGGGGCTGCAAAGCCGGAGTGGCTAGACACAGATGGCTGGCGCCAAGTGAGGGAGGAGGCTACAGATTCTCCAAGACATTGGTGTTAGCATCGTGAGGTGGCGAGGGCACGACTAAAGGCCGAAGTAGTCCATCATCTTGGGAGTGGCGGCCACAAGACATATCTGGAGGATTTTGTAAGTTGTTTTGCTTGCTTATTTTTTTGCAATATCCTTTGTATTGACAATCGTGTTTCTAACAGTTAGTATTTTGTTTCCTTTGCAACACTCCATTACAAATTGCGATCCGACCGACCTTGAGACTCGATATGCAGAGAGGCATGGTCTCACTGCATTGATCAATCGATTGTATAGACATGGCAGCCCTGTAAGTCACTCATCTTTCTTGTCCGTAGTTACCATGTTTAATTAGAATGCAGTATTGTATGGTGGACAAATGTATAATCCGTTCGATGCTCCTTTGTGGCAGGATGAGATTTCGGATGGTGAGAATATATAGCTCGCCCTTGGATCCCTGGAGCTCACACACCCTTCTTTTTTGGTCACCTGATCTGTATAGACATTTTCTATGTAATAGTGATATCTTGCATGATTGTACTAGTCGCTTTCATTATGCGATCATGCATTTATTTCATGTATCAGTGTTATGATTTAAGTAGTACTTTGTCTTTATTTACACGAGCATTGTACACAGTGCAGAAACTATTTTGTATGGACTAAATAAAGCACATAGTGCTATATGTGGCAGGGCACCTTGCCTGCCACAATTTTTTTTTTCCTTGTTACCATCACTATTAGCGTCGCAAATTTACCTGCACGCGTCATTATGGGCGTCGTTATTAGCATCGCAAAGTGTCGTTATCAGCGTCGATATTTGCGTTAGTATCAAATGCGACATTGATACCGACACAAATAGCGACGCTAATACCGACTTTTCTAGGGTGTCGCCAATAATGACGCTTTTTGCGACGACGGGGGCAAATTTCTTTATTTACATTTTCGTCAGTTTTAATGTCAATATAAGGCCTATATCTTGTAGTGACTTACAAAGTATGGGTTTACTTTATGCATGAGCAAAGTGAGGTATTCACTCACTTTAAAATCTTTAAGGATTTGGTTGAGAAGGATACATGTTTTCATATTTAATAGAGAATGTCAGATGGAGGGGAATAATATCTCTTTTTTATTTTTTGTAGAAAAATGGTATACAAAGGTTGTATACATGTAGATATACTCCATAAAAAAATGGCATTACTAAAGAAAAAATAGTTATATTGCAGAGGTGGCTCATGTATTGATGTTAGAAAGAAACTTGCCTCTTTACTATTAGGCTGAAGTACTTACTACTGTTGTATATATTACGTTTAAGGACATCCACAAATGATGTACATGGTATGATACCCAAAGAGAATTATACATGTGGAAAGCCAAAATCTATCCCATTTAAAAATATTTGGATGTATTGCTTATGTACATATTCCTAATAAGTTGCATAGTAAAATTGGATATCAAAGCATGTGTGTGTGTGTGTGTGTGTGTGTGTGTGTGTGTGTGTGTGTGTGTGTGTGGAATATTCTATTGAGCAGAAGGAATATAGATATTATAACTCTATTACACATGATCCAAGAGTTAGAAGGGATATTTTTTTAAATGAAATGAGTAGTTAGTATCGTAATGTATAGAGTGCAGTTGAGATTGATGAGGATGCTCTGTGTGGCTATGTAGAAAATAGATTAGCATTCACAAGCATTGAGTGGACCACAAGAGTCTTTTAGTCATGGTTCTATTGTGATATACCTTGGAGTGGTAGATTGAGGTTACAAGTTACTCCATTAAAGACATCAGAGATGTCAAGAAAAGGTAAAGATAAGGCTGGGGACTCATGTATTATGATAAATGTATCATTAGGTTTTTAACATATTGATCTTGTCTCAGATAGCTTTAAAAAGAGCTTAGATGAAGAGTTTTGAGATTGTGTCTATTAAAATACCTAGTGTGTGGAACATGTAAGAGGATGCTAAAGCACCTAGTAGTGATCTAGGTCCATGGAGGTCAAGTAGAGCAGAAAGCCAATGCAACGATTGACATATGATAGCTATGTAGCTCATCACTATGCATATAATATGGCTAAGGTTGTGTGCAATGTGGAATGCACTTGTTTTGAGAATGGATTAGGTGATAGTTATTGAGATTGTGCTATGGATGAAGAAATAGCTACATTTATGGATAATGACACATGGAAGTTGGTGTCTATATAAAGATCTTGTATGTGGTTGAAGCAAGCACCTAGGGCATGGCAAGTCAGGATTGAAAAATACCTTCTTAGCATTGGATTTTACAGAGTGTAGATTGATCACTCACTCTATGTCCTATGAGAGTGATGCATATATTATAGTTATTACTATATATATGGATGATTTGATAGTTGTGGATGATAGTGAGAGAGATTTTGATCATGTGAAGGGTCTTCTCAGGGCTGAAATTGATATAAATGATTTGGGAGAGTTGCACTATTTTCTCAATATAGAGATAATTAGGACTCCAAATGATATATGGTTGTCATATAGATAGTATACATTGGGTATATTGAAGAAGTGGGATATGGTTGATTGCAAGCCCATTTCTATAACTTTTGATGTTAATAATAAGCTCATTGCACATGAGGGTGACTTCATTGCGAATCTCACTATGTATTGGAAGATTGTGGGTAGCGTTATCTATTTGACGATCACTAGGCCAAGCCCAAAACTACACAATTGGTTTGGAGAGTTAGTTCATGTAGCTTCCATAGAAGCCACATTTGGATGAAGTGCGGCATACATTGCGCTATGTCAGGTTCACATTGAACTATGTCTTATTCTATGATGTAGGTGTACCATTGGAAGTATGGTTATATAGATGTAGATTGGGATGGTAGTAGTTTTAGAGATGAGATCTACAAGTGTTTTTGTATTCATCTTTGGAAATGATGTTGTTACTTAAGGAAACAGGAAATAGCTGACAAATGTTTCATTTGGTTACAGAGGTAGAGTATGGAGGTGCTACAATCGTAGCATATGAGATAGCTTGGTTACGCAAGCTACTTGCTAATTTGGGTATGCAATTCAATAAGAAGGTTATAATCAACTATAAAATTTACCTTAGTAGTATCCAATTGGCTAGAAACCTAGTGTATCATGCATGGACCAAACACATAGAGTTCCATTACCATTTCATTTGGGAGTAGGTTTTGGCAGGTGATATTGACCTGATTTATATTAACACAGAGGATCAAGCTACTAATATTTTCACCAAGTCCTTGGGAGCTAAGAAGCTTCAATTCTTTAGGACTATTCTTGGAGTTCATAAGCTCATGTTGAACTTCAAGAGGAGTATTGAGATGTCGATTCTAGCTCTATATGAGCTCAAATCTACTAAGTGTCTTGGTGATATGCTAGAATATTATTCATTGGCATGTTAGATGACTAACATGAGGATACACCAATGATTCTACATTTGGACTACACCCATGTAGTCCATCCTTGGTTATGGCACATTCATTGTGCCACCTCTTGTTTTCCTAAAGGGTTCACACCTAGTGACCACATATACATATGTTGTGGTACTTTCATATTAGTTATTTATCATGGTATAGACATAGTCCTTTTGTGTGAAAGGAGAAAAAGAATTCAGCCCTATCTCTTTGTGTACTCAACTCTCCATTGCTTTTGTGCCTCTACTCTTGGATTATTCATCGATCTTCCCTCTTATTTGTTTTCATAGTTGACTTTCAATTTCAACAATTGAGACTCACATAGTGTGCCAAAGTTTCAATTTCATAGTTGACTTTCAATTTCAACAATTGAGACTCACATAGTGTGCCAAAGCTTCTCAAAAGGGTTGTAACCCTCTCCTTTTTGTTGTAAAACTGATAATTTTGTAATGGTATTATGGAAAAATGCATTATCAAATGTGGGGACCAAAAAATATTCCTCAGCTTCATGGTCAGGGAGCCTTAGAAGGTTGTCCAAGTATTCAACATATTGCTTTTAGTAAGGTTCTCTTGCTCTTCCCATGAGAGTGTTTATTCTAAGAATTCCATGTATTCTTTAGCTAGGATTGTGGCATAACCTTGGGTATAAATGTGAGCAAGTGGCATGATTTTATCATTCAATTCTCTTAGGCATACAATCATTGATTGGTTTTTATTCTGAGTGGTTTTTGTTGCCATTTCCTTCAAACTTCTAAGATTGAAGTTAGGATTCAATTGAATTGGAGGATTTAGTCAAGTTAACCATGAGTTTAGAGCTATTGAGTAACTTGGGCTCATTATTTTAGTGCTAGTATCTCACTTTATTGAAACATTTTGGGCATGCTTATTGGTGGAGTTGTAGGTTTATGTAATCTGCTTGACTCAGGACCCCTCATTGGTATGATTTTAGTGGTCCATCAAGATAGAGTCCTAATGAGCAATGCTACTACTACCTCTTAGAATAACACACGACTTGTCACCTAGGTTTTCTTGAGTCCACTTCATAATGGAAGGTTCCAATCATGACCCATAATAATCGATCTGAATCGAGGTTTCTACTTTGATGCTAAGGTCACTTAATAGCTTAACTAGCATTGGTATTCAGGCCATTGCATTCACAACTCAACTCAAACTAAAAAAAATCAATGCCACAATTGGTTCATAATGAGTGAGAAATAAGGGAGAGAAATACATGTTGACCCCTCCCCAGAATTCCACTTTGTCTGATGGAAGAAACACTTTTCAAGTTTTTCATATAGTCATGTTTCTCTCAGCTTTTCCAAATATACTTTTACATGGTGCTCGTGCTCCTTTGGATCTTTTGAGAATATCAAGATATCATCCAAGTATATAACTACAAAATCATCTAGATGCTTTTGGAAGATAGCATTCATCATATATGTTGAAATACTATAAGAGCATTGGTGAGCCCAAATGGAATAACAACATACTCAAAGTGACCATACCTTATGCAGAAGGCTATCTTCCATTAGTCTCCTTATCTGATCCACACAAGATTGTAAGACTATTGTAGATCAATCTTTGTGAAGATCTTGGCTTTTCCAAGGCATTATAAGAGCTCTAGTATCAACAGTGGTGGCAAAGGGTATCGATTCTTGATTATTATCCTGTTGAGTCCTTGATAATCTACACACATTCAAAGTGACATATCTTTTTTCTTCACGAATAGAATTGGGGCTCAAGTAGGAGACTTTGAGTGCCAAATGAACCCCTTGACTAAGTTCTCATCAATGTTCGTGTATAGTTTAGCTATTTCATCAGGAGATAGTTGTAAAATATTACACGGTTCAGCGAACAGAATCTGAGAAAGAGATAGAGAGTACACAGTAGATAAGAGGAGAATCAGTATTCTTTAGCTCCAAACAACTGATACAAAGATGGCTCTGTCCACCCGTGCGCTTCCACTATGTGAAGCTTAGATGGCGATCTAGACAGAAGATAGGTGAAAAGCTTAAGGCTAGCTGGAACAACAACTCTGACTGGGTGAAAGATGAATGATAGATGGTTGTGAAGGGGTTTTGCTTTTATAGCCCGCGAAGGCTGTTAGGTCAGCCTGACTGACCTACCATATGAGCCTCCACTAGTCGGCTAGGGAATATTCCAAGGAATATTCCCTTTACCATTGGGCCGGGGGCGCTGCCCCTGAACCCCCCCAGGGGGATCCCAAAATAGGGGCCCCTTTTAACTCCCTTACACCGCAACTCGATGCAATGCGCCTCGAGTTGCTACCAACTTAGCCACTCCGTCTAACCCAAAGATTAGACCCACAACGGTCACCTTTTTGCCATCTGGTCACATAGACCTCATCTGATATACAAGTCAGGACTCAACCAATGTCCGGGCTCACATTTGGCTTCCCCTCATAATGGGGGCCTTACAACTTTGAGCACCATGGATCATTGGTAGCACCTAATGAGGGTGGGGCATTGATCATATCTAACACCCCCCCTCAATAGGTCCAAAAGGTGGTTGAGCCCCCTCATGGAGTTCTATAGCACAATCATATGGTATGTGTTCAAGCAATAAATCCACATTCTTTTTTCAAATATATCTTGGAATTCTTAATACTAGCTTGGTAGCTTGATTGACTCATCCTTACTAGATTCTTGAGCTAGTATATGATATATCATGCATGTCGGTTCCTATCTTGCTATGTGCATAAAGGCTTTGGCTCCTAGATATAACAATTTTCCTTGATTTTCACAAGATGTAATATTTTGCTTAACCCAACCAATTTCTAAGTTGTGTTTCTTTAGCCAAGGCATCCCAAGGATGATTGGATTTATGGGACTAGATATGACATGAAAGTGTAGATTAGATTTGTTGCCAAGAGTTACCATGAGTGGTTGGGTTTACTTGGTAATATCTCCAAATGCTAGAGGTATTCCATCCATGACTTCAACTATTGCAAGATTGGTCTTTCTTTTCTAAGCAGTGAAAACTTTTATCTATTCATAGAGCCATCACCAATGAAACATGTGAAGGCCTTGAAGTTGACCAAGACTTTGAGGGAAAGGGTCTTTCTTGGTTGGATTATCTGAATTGTGACAAGGAAAGTTTCCATGGGTGTGAAGCTAGGATCAAGAGGCAATTTTCTTATATCAAGGTTTGATTGTACAGTCTCATTTACAATCGAACATCCTCCTTTTCGTGCTCAAGGATGGTTGCAACAACTCTTGGGGTTCTTGCCCTCTTATTTGTAAAATTTAGAGTGATGTGTCCGAGGTTTCCACAATATAAGCATACATGATTCTCTTCATCTTTGCTTTTCTTGTGGGGTCAAGGGTATTATCTATTTGCATTGGTTTAGGCTTAGTTTCTTCTTTGATTGGGTCTTTGATTGGTGTTGGCTTCCATTGGCGAGGCCTTAATTCTTCTAAATTTTCTTGCTTTCTCTCGAATAATCTATTATCACACAGGATGGCTTACATTGTATAATCGTTGAGTGTTTTTGCCTCAAGCATAGTAAGCATGAGGTCATCATCTCAAAGACCCCATCTAAATTGGCTGATAAAATACTCCTCAAGAAAAGTGAGGTCACAGATTAATTACCTAAATTCAAATGCATAAGCAGAGGTAGGGTGGTTACCTTGTCATAGCTTTTTAAGTTTTGTTTTTGCAATATTTGCATCTCCAAATATGGAAGTGAACTCGCAAAAAAATGCCTCATAGTAAGAAGTACTGGCATATTCTTTTCCAAGATTGGCACAAACCATGATAAAACTTGACACAAAGCAATGTCCCAATGAATCCCACCTTGAAAGCATCATCTCGATACCTATCCATTTGCATGTGAATATAGAGATTTATTTGTTACAAGAATTCCCTAAACTTGAAATAGTGACCATTGAACTTCTCTAACATGCTAATTTTTGGTTCTCTTATTGGGGTTTGATAAACATGCAAAATCATGTGGTCACTTTCTCTATTGTTCTGCAAGTCTCGGATCTAGTCTTGCATCCTCTTGACGTGCAAGGCCTAGATACATAGGGTGTTCTATTTGAAGTTTGGAAAGGAGTCTTGTCAAACTATTATGGAGTGCTAGACTATGCTTGAGAGAATAGATTAGATGCAAGATTTTTAACAAGAACTCTTTTTACAAGATAATCACACATAGGGCCACAAGGTACAATGATAACTTAACAAGATACAAAAAATCCCACAAGCTAGGCCCATGGGTATAGACAACAAGACTTGATTGGATATGAAGGGTCCCACAATCTAGGGCCATAGGTATGGATACAAGTTATTAAAATTACAAGATCTCCCCCGATGGGGATGAATAAGATACAAGATAGTACTAGACAAGATCTTGTACTACGAGATCACAAGGTGACAAGGCAACAAGAGTATAATGGAAGACAAGACAAGACTAGATGCCATGACTAGACAAGAACTAGAATTGGAACTCAAAGTTACTTACTTGGAAGTCTCAACTCCTTCAACTCCCAAGACTCACATTGGCAAGACTGAGGAGCTCTTTTATAGGTTCTAGAGGGTGACTAAAGATATTCTAGAATGTTCGATGATGACATCATCAATGATACAAGCAATGACATGGCATATCTTCTAGAAGGTTCTATGATGACATGGTCCATGACAGCCAGTATGTCTTTGTCTATGTAGACTCTACACCATTAACTAGTGGTGTTCTCTCTTGGAAAAATATGAGTCACATCAAGTTGTATCATGTGCCTCTTGAAAATTTTCATGAGCTTGCACATAAGATCTCTCTTAGTCACATAAGTATTTGGTGATATGAGTATATTTTACTCGAAAGAGAGTTGCTTGTTGGAAATTTCAAGGAGGGTTTTGAGGTGATGAAGAAGTTTTATTTAGAGGTGAATGGTGGGAAAAAGCTAGGGAATTCAAAGTTAAGCTCTTGGAGTTTAGACTACTATGTCATTGAGATCTTCCCATGGGTTTACTCATATTATATTTTGATGACATTCCTTATGAAATAATATCTCAAGAAATCACATCAAGTCAAATTGACAGTGGCAAGTGTAATTATGGATGACCTAGGATGGGTGCTCATGATTTATCTTTCTGGAGCCCCGAGAGAAACACCAAGAAAATGGGGAATCTACTACAAGAAAATCTATTTTTTATCATCAACAAACATCTTTCTTGTATTTTATGTGATCACAGCAAGGAAAACAACACCATGAATAAGAAATCTTCATGCAGCTTCATAGAAATAATTCTCCCATGGCTTTAATGTGAACCAAATTGATTATGCTCTTCTCATTACTTATAGAATCTTTCAAGAGACCATAAATACACAAGAGAATACACTACTTTGAATGCAAATCATAACATAGTATTCTTCTCTCACAATCTCTCACTCATTAGATACATTATTTTGCATAGATTTCTCTATTTCTCACACACTCTCTCTCATACATGCTCTCTCTCAATTGTACATTGGAATAATCAAGAATAATTATCCATAACCTCTCTTTGGTCATGGATACCCCTCCCAAGAGGTATATCTGATATGAAAGGTCACTAGAGCCACTATAGTGTCCCTTGAGAGCTCACTACTGTCACTATCACTTCAATCTTTACTTCATCTTCAACAACTAATTATTCCACTTCTTTGAGCTATTTTGAAATTATATTTATCTCTTCCAATGGTTAGAAAACCTCCCCAAGCGACACATTCATCCATCATCACACTTAAAAAGGCATATAGAATAGAATAAAACAAAGATAGAGACTCTACAAAAGCTCAAGAGACTCAAATAGAACTAATCAAACACTAACAAGGATATCAACAGAATATGTAAGAATATCATATCTCCACTATAAACCATTATAATCTTTTAAAACATAATCAACCTAATCCAAAGCACTCTCAAACACTTACAAGACAACTAAATATCATATAAAATCTATCAAAAATCAACCATTCAGTCCACAAAAACAACAAAAATCAACGAAAAAATCAAGTCCTTTCAACCCTCAACATATCCCCACACTTAATCAGGGAGCATCCTTGCGACCTAGGAAAAAGAGAATATAACTTTAAAATATAGCTCATCTTGATCTTCTTTAGCATCTTCAAAAGCACCATCCAAGCACGACCCCCACTCATAACCTGTTTCTAATAAAGAATTGTAATGAAAGGAAAATACCTTTATCCATTATCACAGCTTAGAAAGAGAAAAGCATGATAAACTTTTAAACGATATCAGATGTTTGTTTTCTTCCGCCATAAGTATCCATCCCATAGATAGAATCACGAACCACCATTAATCATCTTCTCAATTAGCTTCATCTTCATCTTCAACTCCATGCAAGAGGGATAAAGTACCACATACACACCATAAAATATATACACAACTCACATGGACACAAGACAATGTAGTCTAAATGGCACATGCTCCCAAAAATTGAAGAGCAAAGAGAAATATTTTCATTAAAAAGGATCAATACATCCAAGAGCGTGTTAACAAGCTATTTAGGATGAAGACATTTTTTCTTGAACTTCATACTTAGCTTGAGACGTTCCAGACTCTTGTTCTCATCCACAAAATGTAGAGGCACATTCTAAAGAAATTGTAAGTAACACATCCTTTCCAACAAGATAATAAACCTAGTAGGAAAGCTTGTGCAAAATAATACAGAATATCGATCTAAGCAACAATCACATCCTCATTTGGATTAATCATCAAGTTTAGAATACTCTTCCTAGTATTCATGTGAGATTGTTGATGCATAAAGTAAGATACTAGCAAAAATGAGATACCAAGTGTACCAAAGTATCCTCAGAAGAAGCATGTGCTCTTGCAAACTCCAAATAAAAAGTGGAACATTGTGCTGAAGTGTCCCAAGAGAACTAGGAATGATAGGCCAATTAAAAATTGGTCCTATCAAAGAATCATTCAATGTCCACTTCCGTCAACATAGGATATCATTGTTATATCCAAGAGTATGCATAACTAATTGGGGAGGAAGATCAATATAATTAGAGGGAGATGATAAAGGGATAATAGGAGAATTGTGAAGAGGGGGGTAAGATAAATCATAGAACTAAGATATTTAAAGGGATAATGAGGGTGGAGAGAAGGGAAAGAAAGTGGAAAATTTTGAAGGGATTCTACTAGAAAAATAGAATGAATAGGTTGAACAACACAAGTAGATTCAATAGGAGTAGGCGAGGATATAGGATCAACAATAAATGGACATGTAGTAAAAATTGGAATGTGAGGGAAAACTATAGGGGTAAAAGATAAAAGAAGGATACTATCTGGATAATATTGGAGGATAGAAATATACAATGTTAATTGATAAGAGATTAAGGAATACAATAGAATATCATGAAGATCATAAGGATAGATGGAACATCAAAAATCAAAAGTTGAGAAGAAATTCTCAATGAATAGAGGATTGTTAGCAATATGGTTTAATAGTTGGAATCTCATAGGCTGAATGTCTGACTTGTGAAATTCACTCCATCAATGGCTGCAAGGCTCCAAAACATCCTCCTCCAAAGGATGATGCCAAGCAAAGCCTTTACACCACAATGTCTATTGATGATAAGTCTTCAGGCCATCAACCAAATTCATTTAAGCTAAATGGACATACAAAGTGCCTGCAAAATCACATCTCGTACATAAAAGTTCATATCCTCCTCTTCTTGGATGTGTAGATGTCCTCGAAGATACATAAAAGATAATGTTGAGCTTCATGAGAAATCAAGTCATCAATAAATTTGTCAAATATTGCTTTAAGTAAATCTGCTAACCACATATTCTTCCACCTATCCTCTGGAGGTTCTAAATCCATATTACTCAAGGAGATGTACAATGCAAAGCACTACTATTGATATTGAATCCAAAAGGATGATGGGGGTAACACAAATTCAACATAATGGAAAAAATCTTCCTAGACACAATTCATGCGTTGTTGAAGGCATTCTACCTTGGCAGAAAATCCATCACATAGTTTAGCCTTTTGTTGCAAATGATCTAGTTTTTCCTTAGACAACAAAGAAGACATCATGGGGAGGGACTGGAGAAGGAATAGAAAGAGTGGCAATTTTCTGATTAAGCTCATCGATAAACTTCTTTTGTGACTCTACAGTCCCTTGAGAATGCTACAGTTGGCCTTCACAAATACCAAGCTTGCGAGCTAATTCAATCATTTCCTCAAGGGAGACATTCTTCTCTTTGGTTAAGGACACACTCACTTCCTCTAAATTAATAACCTTAGCTTCTAACTCTTTAATCATGGCCTACTGGGAATCCATCAATGTCGTAGCTACAGTCATTTGTGTATGGATATCATTCAAATTCAGTCTTTTCAAAAGCTAAATTTGCAAGAGCTTTGCTAAGCTGACTAGTCAAAGAATTCACCTTGACTTACAATGAAGTATACACTCCCATATAAATGGTTTGAAGACATGAAGTCATGGAACTCTCCAAAGCATTCTAAACACCAAAAACTACCTATGATAGCATAGATCCATATAGTACTATTTGCAAGGAAGGAGGAATCTATGGATCTAGTTGTCCTTCTCATTGTGCGGCAAAGAGATTGGTACGATACAAGAACTAGGGAAGGGAACTACATGATGCCTCAAGGATCAGATTTTGTACCATAGCGTTTGGAAGAAGTTGAGGATCAGAAGGACCCTGTGTGCGGTGCTTCTTTCAAATGATTTTGGTAGGGGATATGCATGCTGTATTTAAATTGACTTCCATAGGAGGAGAAGGAACATGTGGAGGGGACTGCTATGGAACTGGCATAGGATCAGGCACTAGAATGCCACCTGGGAGATGTGCCAAATAGATGATTTTCTGTAGAAAAACTCCATAAGACACATTACTAAGTTGATCTTTTGTGACTCGCTAAAAATGTTGATCCATCTTAGCAAAAAAAAAAAAAAGGTTGTCCAATTAAGCTTCACCCCTTCTAGTATCCTGATAGAGGCCATGAAGAGTTCTTTAGATAAAAACTTTGAAGCAAGCTTTCCTAACATAAAGTAGACATGGAGAACTTGGCATAATTTTTTCCATAAAGGAGAGGAAATATGTGCCACTAATACTCTTAAACTAGTGATAACTTTCTGTGCTACCAAAGGAATAGAGGTTTCCTTTTGAAACAAGGCAAGGATCTTCATAGTGGATAATAAAAGATTACCACTAGGCACAGGGAAAGCTGCAAAGGTAGGAACATGGCCTCATTGATAGCAGTAGGGGATAAAAAAAATTAATTGCCATAAACCAAACCTGAGAGCTTATTATAAGTCTCCAAGAAAGAATAATATAGCTTTGTATCCACGGGAGGGAACTTCAAGGCCAAAAAAAGATGAAGACCAGCCTTTTGGATATAGTCAGCATCCAAGAGAAGAGAATAATCATGAACCGGTAATGATACATGCTGGATCACAAGTGGGGAGTGGAAGAAGATGCCATTTAGAACACACTAGAGTATCCACACACACATGACCAGGAAAATGAGGAAGGATTCCTACAAAAGCCACACATACCAGCACTGACATAAATAATAGGGGAAACAAAAATTAGCAACAACAATACATTGACTGGACTAGACTAGACCTCCCCAAGCATTTTATATCCTATGAAAAATTTGACATGACCTATGCACGTATGTGACCGAAAGCTTCATGCAATGTATACATACAAGCACCCACAAACCCCGTAATCAAACACTCAAAAAGAGAATAAAATTCCACGCATATTGTATCCCAAACATAATACAGAAATCAAGACTAAACCATCGTAGGCTTCGACCATCACAATAAATATAAACTGATTAGATTTGTATATTTAACCAATAAAAATTCCAATCCCCGTAATTGTATGGCATATACCTATGGTGCAACGAAGTGGATGAGTGAAAACTACGTTACTCATTTTTATCAAATGATCAATTAATCATAGTTCATTATTATATTAATATGTTAATGCACGGTGAGTTGTTTGTGTAGCTCAACCCCAACTTATATTGACTTGATTGAACCAAGGATCTCTACAAATGCAATTCATTTTCAAAAAGTTATATGATCTTTGGCGCAAAACGCATGCATGCGTGACCGTGGGAGGTTTATTATTAATTATAAATTAATTATGTGTATAGCGCGTGTGCACATGCACTTGTGAATGGATTTTTAATTTACCAAATTAAGTGAATTATAGTGCTATGTGCTTGTGCAATGGCAGGGTTTCTTTTATAAATCGACAATCGGTTCTTTTTAATTAAAAATTTAGGATGTGCATTCTGTTAATTTTGTGGGTCCAAGGGTCCGTTGATTTTACTTACAATTACATGTGTGTGACAGTGCATGTGAAGGAGGGAAAGAGGAAAACCTGGCAGCATATGGACACTCACAAGGTTTGATGTGCAAAATCCACTTGCAAACAATCCAAAAAAATAGAAAAATCTTCATTTGCAAATAATAAGGTGAGCAAGGGGCAGTTGGCCTCCTAGAAGTTACAAAAAACCAAATACTAATTAAAAGGTATGGGGACACAACCCTTGGAAGATAATGCATTGTTTTTTTTTTATTTTTCATTTTTTTTAATTTTAAAAATATTTATATGTATGTGTTTTAAGTTGGGTTTGGTTTTGTCGTCTGTTTGTTTTCTTTATTGATTTGGGTGTTTGTGTATTCTTTTTGTGAATAAATTAAAAACTAAATAAATGAATGTGAGTATCCACATAGAAACAAATATTAAAAATATAAAAATAATTTTGGAAAAAAAAATAAGGCATTAAAACAACCATGTTTGGAAATTTTTGCAATATATCATTGTTAAAATTGTTGTTTTCGTCAAATAAATCATTTTTCACTATGTTTTCCAATTGTTATATATTTTTAAAGAGTCATAATCAAAATGAAACTTTATTTGGAATGTTTGGAGTTTTTCTATTTTTTTATTATTTTCAAACTTTTAGAAAATTTATATGACATATAGAAGTTTTGTGATTTTTTTTTTGTTTTGGTAAAGTTTTTCTATTTTTTATTAGTATTTTCCATGAATATAAAACATTCTAAATTTTTAAAAAACCAAATATTTTTTCTATGATTTTTTTCTCAATTTTTTCATTTCATTTGAATTTTATTTTATTTTAGATAATTTTTAAATGTTATTATGGTTTGTTTTTGAAAATTAAAAAGGAGGGAAATATGGTACCTAGTCTCACAAACGACATGGACTACCTGTGAACAACTGCAAGCTCTCCACCACCCGGACAAAAGTGCATGTTTATCCTCACATGTGAGCGACCATGATCACGAACGTACGCAAGGAGGTTGAAAACCCTGCACGAGAACTAGACCTTAGGAAATACAACACGTGCATGGTGGCAGAAAAGGGGATGGTCATGCACACAAAGAAGAAAATAAACAAGGAAAGTGAAAAATGGAGTTTTTGTGGTGTGTATTAAGGGTGGGTGTGTATGGTATCTAGTTGTGGTGTGTCATGTGGTCTTTTGGAGGTTTGTTTTTTGTCTTTTCTCTTGTTTTTTGTTTTTCAATTTAAATGGGAATGAGTTGTTGTAATGTAAATGAGGAAATTATATATATATATATAAAGGTGGGGATCTGGGGACTGTAGATTTCGTGTTTTTTTAAATTCGTTTTGATTTTGTATGATTTAAATAGTTTTTTTTGTGGGGTGGGGTTGTGTTTATGAAGAAAAAGAAAAAGCTACATATAGATATATATAAATATAGGTTGAGGAATAGGGTGGGGTGGTTGTGTGGGGTTTGTGGTGTTTTTTAAATTAAAAAAATAATGGGGGTGTTGTTGTGAAGGGTGGGTTTTATTTTTAAAAAGGGTAATTAATTGTTTTGTATCTTTAAATGGTGAATAGATGAGGGTTGTGTTATAGGGTTTTTTACTGTTTTTTGTTTTTAAGAATAATTAAAAAAAGAAAGGAAAGGGGAACCTATTGTTTGGGGGGGGGGGAGTGGTTTTGGTGCGTGGGTGGGGTAGTTGGGCAAGTGGGGTAGGGAAGGGCTAGTGGGTGGGCAAGGTGGGTGATGGGCGGGCGGGGGTAGGGCTGCATGTGCGGGTGGGTAGAATGGGGGGGGGGGAGGGCCACGTACGGCACTGGCGAAGGAGACAAGGGCCACGATAGGACAGGCCAACGGAGGACGGCCGTAGGGCGACGCGTGACGGGAAGGAGCAATCGTGGCGCACGTTGGCAAAGGCGGTGGATGGTTGCTACAAGACGGCAGGTGGTCCACACCACTGCGGCGGCGGTGATGGCCCAAATCGGCAGAGGGCCTAACCGATGGAGGCTTTTGTTGGTGGGGTAGCGACGAGACCACACCAAGGCGGCAGTGGTGAACACAAGGACGAGGAGGAAAGAGGACGAGAGGAGGAGGGAGTGGTGGGGTGGGAGGTGAGAGCGGGAGGTGGGGAGGGACAAACTGAGAGAGATAAGAATCAGTGAGAAAAAGGAGGTGGAGGATCATGGGGGATGGTTGGGGAGAGGGAAGGTTTTTCTTTTTAAATTATAAGATGAAGGGTTTAAAAATGAGGTTAATATATATGTTGTTCTTGTTTGTTTGTGTGTGGTTGTTGTTTGAATTTGAAAAAAAATAAAGACCTCCCTGTCAGTGGCTTGCGTACGAATGCGAGTAGGGGGGGGGGGGGGGGGGGGGGGGGGGGGGGGGGTATTTTGCAACAACGGAGGCATCACAAAAAAGGGGTGTACGTGTGGGAGAAGGTCGTCGGCATGGACACAGCAACACGGAAAAAAATCATAAAACGTGGGCATTTGCATGGAAACACGCAAAACATTAAAATGCAAATTATGGAAAATTTAATAACAATGAAACCAAGCATCGGGTAGACAGACAATAAAAATGAAAAATATGTCAAAAGACAAGAGAAAAATGGCAGAAAAATGAAACATGATGTGAAGGGACAATTAAGGGCATTCATATGGAAAAAAGCAAAAACCAGGCCTACAAACACACACGAAAATTAATACTGGAAAATCCGTCAGTCAAAACAAAGGACAATTAAAAGGAAAAGTATCTGGAAGGAGGCGATGGACAAAGTTCTCACATCACAATGTAGTTCCAACGGGGATACAACTTATTTGCATGGGAAAAATGATAAACATGCACCCAAAAAGAGGAATAAAAATTAATATGAAGAAATTTGACTGTTGAAATAAAGCAAAATCAAAACAAAAACTATTCATAGAAAAGTGATAGACATGAGGGATAAGGTAAAACACGGTTCTAGGGGTAGTAGGGCACATTCCCATGGGAAAAAGGGAAAAAATACCAACGAAAATGGAGTCAAAAATTAATAGGTGAAATTCCATGCATCAGAACTAAGGGAAAAAAAAAAGAAAAAATGTCAAGGAAAACATGGAGGCCAAGGTTGCCAGGTCAGGACATAGTTTTGGTGGTGTTAAGGGACATTCACATGGAAAAAAAAAAGAAAAACCAACATGAATACACATGAAAATTTAATAAAATAAAACTAGTGGATCAGAATAGAATGGTAGAAAAAGAGAAATTGTGAAGGAGAGCAAGAGAGACAGGGCTATCTAATTAGACTTGAAAGAGGAGGTGACTAGGGTAGGTATGCATGAAAAAACAACCAAAAACATAAGCAAAATTACTCAAAAGTATGGAAAATGAATATTGAGAAAATCGTAAATAAAAATGAGGGGCAATAAAAAGGAAAAATATCAAGGCAAAGGTATAGGTGAAGGTTGTCACATGTGATTGCTATTCCGAAGGAAAAATGGCATGTTCGCATGGAAACATGTTAAAGGGGTAGAAAATTCTTCAAAAATTAATAACTCATGATCCATGGCTTGAAACTGAGGGCTGTACAAAGGATAAGTGGCCAACTAAAAGGAATGAATAGGGTTATAAGGTCATGTTTTTATTTTGGGAAACGTAGAATACGTTCACATGGAAAAGTGACAAAAAAAAGGATAAAGAAAAACAATCAAGGAATGATCCCAAGACAGTGTGAAAAGAAGATGGGTGGGTGGGAAAGGGGCCCCATTAAGGAAAAATCAAGGCATGGTATGCTCAAATCATCTCATAGGAAGGTTTCTAGGAGGGTATGCAAAGCGGATGGGCATGGACATATCCCCACACTTAAGACCTTAATAGATCGGATGGACTGGATCAATAGGGACCTAACACTTGATCACCACAACTCATACACATACATCCCCACACTTAAAACATAATAGACTCTAGTAAGTAAAAGGGATAGGGTTAGAAAAACTTGGCCCAATTTTCAGATGGTCAAGGTAAACCATCACGGACATGTACAAAGTTGTCCTCGTCAGTAGGAGGTACCATGACTTGCCATATCACACTCATCCATCATGATAGGGACCATGTAGGAGCATCCACGGAGGTAGCTTTCTTGATGGAGCATTGGCTAGATTGTCGGTGGCGAAGTATATAGCACTCAATCTCGATAGTTTCTCATGTTGAAATGATAGATTAGTCACTCACTCCATAACTTATGTCACTCCATGAATAATAATTGAAACCCAAAGCTCACATATGATTTAGAAATCAAAAAGAGGAATGGTCAGAGGGAGTATGCCAACATGCACTGTTGATGATGCATTGGTGTGTCTTAACCCATTTGGCATAGGTGCAAGAAAGGAAGGCCAAGGAACCTTATCGTGCAGTGTACCAAACAAAATGAGGTGTATCTGATAGTGGAGGAGGCATGTCCTATGTGTGCGTAGGGAAACGAGAATGTACCTATCTCCAATTGTCGAAATGTCCCTCAATCCTCACCTCTCAGTTGATGAAGGGAAAATCAATCATGCTCAATCCCCCCTCTATCGCATGCTCTATCGATGATTACAAGAAGGCAATGGATTTCCTCACACCCTATTGATGTAAGCCTCATTGTCACTTGTGCGAAGCTTGTATACCTTGTGTGTAATTGATGGTGCAACAGTGCATCTCACCGTGTGTACCGACATATAATGCCAGAAGGAATTCGAAGAAGCCTTCTAGTGTCATGCACATGAACAATTTGTGCTTTGTGCATTGAGAGCCCTAACTCGTGTTTGTAACACTCTGTAACGTGCCCGCCCCTCAAATTGCGGGACACGTCTTAGCAACCCATCGAGAGATCAATCTAGAAGATGCCACCTGGCACTCCCAAGGAATGACACGGGGTTTGCCAACTAGGGTCTCTCGAGTCTGCCTCGCAACGCAACTTATTCGGCCATTCCCCTCTAGGATCGACCTGAAGTCCGGGTTCCTAGTAGTCAAATCTTCCTAATAGCCTTCTAGCGTCGGTCGACAGCCGCTCCACTTTGGGTAGATACAACTGGACCAAAGCAGGCTCATACCGCACTTGGTTCAAAGAGAATGGGAAACGAGAGGGATGCATCGCTTGACCTCTTTGCCCATAGGGCATAGTCCCATTCCGGTCCCTTAAAATGGTATGAATCAGGGTTCTAACTAACATTGTCTAAGGTCATCGTCCGACCTTCCCTAACATTCCTCGTTAACATTTCCTTTTGAGGAAAGCTCTCGGCTAACCGAGACCACCCTTCCGTAGGATAGACCCATTGGTCACATCCACCACGCTTCCCTCAGGTGTTTTTTTAGTTATCTAATTATCTACCACGTTATGTTTGACACATAAAAGCAGCTTCCTTAATTAACCCGTTAGTCACAGGTTCCTTTATGTAATTTAGGGCACTGACATGAAGACAAGATAAAACAAGATCAAACACTTCCTTAACTTATCTTAAGATTAATGTTTGTCCCATGCCCATACATGAGAATTAAGTGTTCCTTTCTGCCTTCGTAGAAAAATCCTTCTGTCTCCCCGCAACAAAACCCAAAGGTTTATCCTCCCAAGATTCCGCATTATAACTAGTATCAAGGCCTCGAGATCCCATCTCGAGTCACATAGAACACTTGTGTAGGGCCCGGAGGCATTGAGATTTATGGCTAGAGCCCCCACTGGCACCCAAGTGTCCTCCTATGCCAAGTAATTTCCACAGAGAGACTTCTCACAGCGGGATCAGTCCACATTCCCGACGCGGATTCACAACCCCCTTGGTTAGGGTTTGGTGGTTCGCGGGGGGGGGGGGGATAGCTAGCACCATCCTTCCTTAATTATTCCTTTAGGAAATCAACCACAACTGAAGCAACTAGCATAGTAACAATTTCTAGGGAAAACATCCCTTTCATTTCCAATCAAGAGAATATCATTTTCTACATCAAGCTGTCACTTTGCTTATAAACCACTTGTCCTTAGTAGGATCTCCTCTTACCAAGGCAACCAGCCAATTCACTTAGAAATATCCTTTTCAAAAAAACCAAGCATAAGCCTTGATCAACATTCCATTTAGAGTCAGCTTACTAGCCTAGCTTAAACTAGGAGGATATCCACTTCCAATAATCTAAGACAAGAATCATTAAAAGCAACTCACAAGCACGTGTGTTTAATCACTCAACTTCTTTTGAATCCCTCTTCCCCTTGGGTTTTATCCTAGGATTCCAAGTTGTGAATCCTCGATTTCTTGCATGTCTTTTAACATACTTGGTAATCTTTAAAACACATTAAATATATTGCAAGACTTGTCATATATTCTTGCCATCCTCTCTTAGTGCAATGCTATGCAGAATTTTACCATCAAACTCATCTCCTGTGCACAAGGGTCATTTAATAAACTGACACAATCTACGATCCTTAACTCCCTTCACATTTAGTTGATGACTTTTTTAAATCTTAATATGCACGTATTTGTGTGGCTTAAGTAGATGAAAGCCTAAATTTCCATGCATTTGTATATTTGCAAGCTAAGAACGGGAGCTATCATTGCATGTGTTTATTGTAATCACGAGCACTAACCATGAATCCTAGATAACTGTTCATGTACTAGATTGGCGGAAGCTTATTATTTTATATGAAATATTGTAAAAAACCTATCATTTCATGTGTGTAAACCTGGGCTTGATTTGTGTGTGCTCCGTTGGTCGTTCTGCTCGTCCCTCCAGCATTAGCGGTGGCTTGGACGTCTACGCTTCCCACGACTTTCTTCTTGGGAGCCATTCGCCTCGCGGAGATTGGGTAGTCTGGTCCTTGACGGGTTTCGGGTAGATATGTTTGGTTGGGAAAGACCGCTGGACAGGGTTCTTTCATAATCTTGTTAAGAAAGTGAGTACCTATGTCATTGATGAGCTTGAGGGGACTGCCAAAATAGGTGATGATATTCTTGTACAGAAAGAAGGCTACGTTGTTCCCATCATCTCGCTTGAGAGCTTTGGCTTCACACCACTTTGTAACATAGTTTGTACTACGGACCAAGATGTATCTATTTTGCTTCCTTCTAGTTGGCGGATCAATGGGGCCCATGAATTCAACTCCCCACTTCTCAAACAGCTTTAGGAGAAGGATGGGTTGCAGTGGTATGGTATTAGATTTGTAGGCTTTCCCATTTGTTTACAAGTATCACAATGTTTGTAGTAGTCATAGACATCTTTGTGGAGGGTTGGCCACCAATATCCTGTGAGCAAGGACTTTATGGTGGCTGTCGCTTCCTCCTGCAAAGTTTCCTCCACAAGGCTCACCATGGCATACTTTCATCACTATTCCAATCTCATCTCCTACAATACATCTACACAATACTTTGTATTTGCCTTTCTTGTACAGAGCACCACCCAATAGGATGTAGGGAGCTTATTCCAACAAAAGCTTATTCTTCTCACGGTTGGAGATACTAGGGGGATACTGTTGTGCTGCCAAGAGGTTGGCTATGTCTGCGTACCATGGGTTTATAGTTTTGACTAGAAACACGAAAGTATCAGTAGGGAGGTTAGGGTCATCCTGCTCCTCTTCATTGCTCTGGGGGATTCATGATAGATGATCAATTAGGACATGGAAGTGACTTGGTTTGGTAACCACTTCAAACTCAAACTCCTAATATAGAAGAAGCCATCTCATCATTCTTCCCTTCACATCTACTTTGTTCATCAAGAAGGACAAGGCCTCATGATGCACATAGAATTTGAAATGCATTGACAATAGGTAGTGTCGAAACTTCTCCAAGGCAAACATCATGGCTAAGCACTCAAGCTCCATCATTGTGTAGTTTCTTTCTCTGTTAGTTTCTTTTTGCTGGCATAATAGATCGATTGATCTAACTTTGAGGAGCCTTTTTGGCATAAGACCGTGCCTAGGCCTTCAACTGATGCATCAGTGTGCACATGGAACTCTTTTGTCTAACCAAGAGGTTGCAAGATGGGTGCTTCATTAGGGCCAAAAACGCTTCAAAAAATGCACTTTTGTTAATCACAGGATTAAGGAAAGGGCCAAAGAGAGTTTGCCACGTGTGCAAGAATATGGTATTCTTGTCTCCTCTTTTTTAGAGATAGTGGAGTCCATTTCGTGATTCTCTCTTCTTTTTTAGCCAAAACCCCTAAAGTCTGACATGTTTTGGAGTCCCAAAGACGTTATTTACTTACAAATCTGACAAAATACGTGACAGAGATGTGATGAAATTAATAATGAGTTTTTTGAAAGTCGAGGGATCTTTCAATATTGTTTTTGGCGCCCAATACATACTCATTTGTGTTCTTGGCGCTACTTTTTAGTTCATTCACCCCTCTTTGAGCTTCTTTCTCTGCGCTTTCATTCTTTTTATGGCTTCCTCTAGGCACCCTTCTCGTTTAATACACTCTTGCATAGTCTATAGCTAGGGAGCAGATGGAAATTAGGAGCCCAAAACATTTACTGTAAACGATTGGGTTACCATGCTGCCATCTTGCAAGGGCTCTCATAAGGTGAAAAGAAGAAAACGAGATGATATAAAACATCACTGGAAGGGGCATATCATTGCCTTCAAAATTATGCCCAAAGGCTGGTTTGTCAAGGTGCAACATGTTTACATGGCCAAGGATATGCACTTGCCTCCAAACAAATGTGTTCCCCAACAAACACATTGTAAGTTATTAGTTGAATAACGTATATAATTCTTTTCCATGTAGGCAAGTTCTAACAAATGGTTTGTCATTGTAGATATCTTTCCGTCAACAAGTATTGAATGGCAACCTGTGGAAAGCCTAAGTGGGACTTTCCATGCCATTCATAAGGTATTAGTAGACACTATTTATGCCGATCAAACTGTGTCTTTTTTTAGTGAATGTAAGGTTTTTATATATTATGCACAGTATGTGGTTCCCTCTAAAGCGGATAGGTATGGGAATATCGAAGATTTGCCATTGCCAAGTCTTTGATCTCTAAACTGGGAGATTCCTGACAAGGTAACGGTACAGAGTTTCAAATTCAAAATATCTCAGGATATTAAAAAGTCCATGACAGCTGAAGGATCTCAAGAAGAATACGTTTATCATGGTTTGTACCCCTCCATATCTTCGTGGCTTGCTTCAAAACAACAAATTTACAAAGAACGAAGGTATCCTGGCTAAGTAGAAACTTTTCGGAAGAGGATTTGGACAACACTATAGGGACGCTTTGGAAATCTAGAGAGTCCGACCATAAGGGTGATATCTTGAGGTGCAGTGCATGCCCTCAATCCTTGTCTTTGTCTTACAGTATCCCTCGCCAAACTCTTGCTTTGGGATTTGATTACAAGAGATACAAACTAAGATTGGGTATTTGGGTTCCCTTGGATTCCCATACAGATTGCACACCATATAAACTTGTGGTGCACGTTTTGCCGCAGGAAGAAGTAAAGAAGGTGAAGGTTACTTCCAATTGGAGTCTGAAAGATGTGAGGGATACCTTGGAATTGCTAGACAATACATCCCCTAGATATAAGTTCAAAGTGAATGGCGTAACAATTGGTAAAAGAGCCGAGTGCTCTTTCTCTTGTACGAGTTGTTTGTCTCCCACAATTGTGAGTTTTGAGCCTTGAGAATGAAAACTTTGTAGGAATTTATCTTAATAGACTATCCTTAAGATATTTTTTAGTGGGAACTCATAAGCTATCATGAAGCAAGTTGCCTTTCGAATGTATATAAATAAAATGTACATTACATTCGATTTATAAGTGAAAATTTTCATTACATCATGAGGTACAAAAATGTCATATAAATGTACAAAGCCAAAATTATAAGGCTCGTGTATGCTTATGTTTGCTCTTTTGATTCTTTATCTGTTGCCTTCTCCTTTGTTGGCTTTGTGGCTTCTTTATCGATTTCTTCAAAGATGTTTTTTCTCACAGGTCCTTTCTTTGATTGTTGAAACAATTTCACCTTTACAGGTAGTCTCTTTTCTTGGGGTTTAAGAGGGGATGGATCAAATTTCAGAGGAGAAAGCATTGGCATTCCTTTTTTTTTAGACTCTGCAGCAGCAGTGGTCCCATTGCCATTGCCCTTGCCCTTGCCCTTGCCCTTGCCCTTGCCCTTGCCATTGCCATTGCCATTGCCATTGCCCTTACCCTTTCCCTTGCCCTTTCCCTTGCTTGTGCCCTTGGCCATTGAAGTTTTGGGAGGAAGAGGGGAGTCAGGATCATATGGTGTGATTGCCTTATCCAGAATGAGCTCAATGCATCTCTCCCTTAGCCACCAAACATATGAATCAAGATATTCTCTACACTGTAAGAATAAATGTTATAAGTTAGTGAAAAGAAATCATGATAAGGGTTACACAAACATCAAATGAAATTAACTTACATTCACTCCTTCTATTTGTAACAACTTTGAATCCACTGTTCTGCAAATATTTGATATAACTCTCCATCCACAAGAATGTGCATCGCTTTGCAATGGAACTTCTTGTAGAAGAAACGTATAAGGCTTTTGAGGATCAGCAAGATCCTCATATGTAGTATCCAAAAATGTAGAAACAAGTCTACCAGCACTGCAAAAGGAAGCTTTGTAAGTTCAAAATACTTTTTGTAAATAAAATCAAAGCAAGTAATTTTCTTTCAACATACATTCGTGCTTGGCCATGAACACTGCTGAGAGAGTTCATAAAGATAATTTCTCTAGTAAGACAATTAATATAGACGAGACTCCAATGCCCTCTGCAAATTCAAAATAGAGGTGAGCAGAAGGGTGAAAGCAAATGAATATAAATTTTCCTCTAGAGAAAAAAAAAATACCTTTCTACATAAGGGAAAAAGATGTGGTTATTTGTCACACTATCGAAAGTACGAAAGAATGGTGAAATATTAGACCCAGATCTTGCAAATAGTTCCACAGAGAGAAGTGGATCAATAAGATATATGGTTCTACGGATATCGAGAGTCAGAGAGGAGACCAATGCTCTGCAGTCAATAGCAAAAGCTATTCAATACAAATTATATCTAAAATATACTTGAACCTATAAGCCTTACCTTATGCAAAAAAAAAACAAAAAAATATAAGCCTTACCTTATGCAACAAAAAACAACAGAGTCAGATAGTTGGACATCCCTTTTCTCCAACATGGGCTTGTCCTCGAGAGATATACTAAGGTATTCCTCCTCAGGTTCCGCAGAAACATTCACAAGTATCTGCCCATACACTTTGCCCATCCTCTCATTGTTGACAGGAGCAAGTGATGCGGCTTTCCTCTTGTAAACTTCGTCTTCAGTTTCCAACACCTCCTGATTTTTTTCACTCAAGAAAGACTCCTGCTGGGTGGCACCCCTTGTAGAGTAAAGATGAGTTACATCCTCAACCTTTAGCTTTTTCCCTTTCCTGGACAATTTCGGGGGAATGTTAAGGATTTCAAGGGCTTTTTGATCATTGGAAGGTAAGGGCCTCAGCACTTTATCGAACCTATACCTGATTCTGCTGATGATGCTGAAATCCTTATTTATAAGGGTAATTCTATGAGCACAGGTAGCAGCAATGTAAGCATCGTTCATGAAATCAATAACAAAATCCTCTGCGGCCTCTTGTAGAGCAAGAATGGCTGAGAGTTGCCACTTCTTATTTAGACTAGAGACAGTTGCCACTTGAGACAATCTATCAGAGATCTCTTTAACGACTGAAAGCAGCCTTTGGAATGACATGCTGTGTAGCTTTTCTAATCTCACTGAAACACCTCTGCATATAGAAGAACCGAGACTTCCTCTTTCTCTTTTGTGGCTTGGGAGGTTCAGTGGCTTCAGCAGATGTAGGCTCAGGTGCAATTGGAGGGGATGAATCCTTCACAGGGCAAGTCTCACCCTTTGCTTCTTCAACTTCAGGAGAAGAAACATTCACTGCACTGAAATTCTTTAAGTCCATGGAAGATGTTAGGCCAACACCTGGTGTAGGGGGGATTTCTGTGGCAAAATGCTCTGGGGCCTCTGATGGCCCAGCTTCAGCAATATTTGAAGAGGGATCCTCCTCAGATTCATCAAATTGTAACTTTCTTCTACCCCCAATGTCCTTCCTATCCACATACACTCTTCATGCAGTTTGCTTTGTCCTTGCCATACAGAGAAGAAAATTGAAGAACCAGAAGGAGAAAAAGTGATATAGCAAATTTCTCAAAACGCAATAGGCCTAATACAGCGCGAGAAGGGACAAAGAAACCAAACAAATCATCACAATCGCGTCGTATCGGAGATGAGAAGAGAAATGCCGATATGGCACGATATGAAGAATACGAAGACTATGGAAGCACGCCCTCGCTCCGTATTAGAGAGGACAAGAAGGCTGATATGGCGCGAGAGGGAGGTTATGAAAACTACGGAAGGACGTCCTCGCTCCGTATCGGCACACCGACTGAAGACCACCAAAGTGAAGAAATCAGCAAAGAGGCACACTCGTTCTGAAGTAAGGACGATAACCGATACGACGCGAGAGAATAGAAACGCAGCAGATGCAACACTTGGATTGCACCGTATCGGCAAGCAAGGCGGAAGAGCTCGAGAAATGTAAAGTGTACACGTAGGCAAAATAACCCCTTATATACCCTCGTGAATCATGACACGTGTCAGACACGTGTCTGACACTGATTGTGCCACGTGTTCGCATATCGTGCATATGCTACATGTCGACTAATGACCGGTCCACGTGTTTGCCACGTGTTTGTCGGCCATGTGTTGGCCAACAGCTAGTGCCATGTGTCGAAGCCCAACGGATAGTGTCAGGTGGCATTATTGCATGCCTACATAAGGGGGTGTCCCTAATCCATACGGCTTTTTTCAGTTTCTTTGTGGACCTCTATCTCTTCTCCTGATACGGCCCGAGAGCGAGTGTTTGTCTTCCGCGCTTTCGTCTGTTCGCGTCGTTTTGGGTGTTCTCCAAAGTCTTCCTTCAGTGTGCCTCCTAAAGCTGATAGTGGCCGAGGTCGCATGATCACTGATTCTAGCTCTCTTCTCGCGTCGTTACGATTGCGGCCCTTTGGTAAAGTTGTTGGTTTGAATCACCGATACAGCACGAGGAGGAACATCCGTGTCAAGCGTTTAAGTCTTATCGCGCTGTATCAGCACAAGTTGGAAACATGTCTGAACCCACAGATTTTCTAGGCTCCAAGGTTTGGCCAAGAATTGGTAAAAGAAGAAGGCTTTCAAAAGGCTCAAGGGCTTCAACATGTGATGAGCCTGTGCATTCTGTTTCTTCTCCATGCTTTGCCACCAGTGTGAGAATGCCAAGCACATCTCCAGGGAAGCGAAAGTCGGCAATGAGAGGTCTTGGAGTATCAGAGCTTACTGATATCACTCCATCAGAGAGGCTTCTTGATTTTATCCTTCAGAATGGAATGGATCTCTCTTTCTATGGAGTTGTGAAGAATGTCTTTAATCCTGATTAGGACCTTGACAGTGTTTTGAAATCTTGTAAAAAATATATTTTGGAGGACTTTTTGGAGTTTGAAAATCTTGCAGGTCCTTCTATTGAAGTTGGCACAAATGAATATGTCCATGTTCCCATTGGGTCAATAGGAAATGAAAAGTCAGTGTTTACTAAGAAGTGTGGTGTCCACTCTCTGGACAGGTTTTATGCAAGAGACATATTGTGCTCCACTCATTTCAAAAACTACAAGATGATGAGAAAATATGATGCTTTTATTGTTTTCACCCTTGTCAAATATCCTGTGAAAGCTGATGAGCAATAGTTGGAAGGAGCAAAGTCTGCTAGCTTTTGCATGTTAGATGATCTGGCAGATGAAAAGGAAACAGAGGAGGTTGTAGATGCAGATTTTGAGGCTTCTAATACTGAGAATTTGGATGTTGCTCACTTCAAAGCTGAGACTATCATTGAGGAGATCCAAGGAGATACAAACCCTCCAACTGATCAGAGTTCTCACCATACTGTTCCTTCTCTACCATCTATACCTTTCAAGGACAAGGAGTACATTTTACTGTCAGATATTCAAAAACTTTTCAATCTCAGGGAAGATTATTGTCTAGCAATTATTGCAGAGGCTTCTGATGCTGGAAATGGGATAATTGACACAAAGAATGAATCAAAGGAAGAGATACTCAAACTTGATAAAGAAACTCTAGACGATAAGTTTATTGATGCTGGTGAGGCCCTCTCTCTTTGTTTTGAAAAGGCCAAAGAAGCTAAGAAAGAGTTGAGTATTACTAATGAGGACTTCGATCGCATTCAAAGCCAACTTGGGATTTCCAATTTTGGAAGAGAGGAGTCTGAATATGTTAAAGAATTGATTAACACCAATGAGACATCATCATCAATAAATTTATGGAATCTAGTTAAATTGGAGTACGATGAAAACCAAGTGGTAAGATAATTTTGAATTTGCTTTTACACATTGGTAGGTTTGCATTTCACGCTCATTCAGTATGGGTTTTATTTGCAGTTGGAGATTGCTGATACAGATAACTTCTTGGGACGTGGCAAAGGATCAAGAGTTGGTGGTAGTACATTGAAAGACATTGCACTCGGCCACCACTTAGCTAGGATTGACCCTGATTCCTTTTTAGTACTTTATAGTAGTTTCTCAGAGGATGCAGCATGGCCCATACTTTGTATTAAAGCTCTTACAAGGCTTCTAGGTTTCTCAGGATTACAATATAATGCCCACAAAGTAATGTTTTTGAAAAAGACTGCAGCAATTAGGATTTTTGGCTACGGTCCAAGTTACTTTGCTTCTAGAGCAGGATACTTTTTGGCGTTCACATCCTACGCCTTGGCTGCAAACCGAACTGATGTAAAATCTATAGCTGGCTACAAGAGAAAAAAAATTCTACGTTATAGAGGAAAGATTCCTGAGGAGGAAGAAAATGTGAGAGTTTTGGAAAACTAGCTTTGTATATATTCTTTCTTATATATAAAAGTACGATTGCTCATGTGTCATTGGCCGTCTTTTATCTGCATTCTTTGAAGTTGTCATCGAAAAAACCAATTGAATAGCTCCTCCAAAGCATTGCTTTTTGTAACTCCTCCCCCATGCCTTGTGCTTCGAAAATAGCTTGTGCGTGCTTGATAGTGGGATTTTTCCATGCCTTGGTTACTATAAGTTGCTAAGGGGCCATGCTCCTCCATAAAGTAAGGTCCATGAATATGAAGAATATGCTGCAATACAAAGTAACACTAATTTTATACCAATTGAAAAACCTGTCAAAATAAGCCCATATTAAATAATTGTTACTTTACCAGATAAAAAGTGATATCTTTTTCTCCCCATGCCTCTTTTATCGCATGAACAAGATTTTTGATTAATCTTTTGAACTCTTCCGCATATGTATATGTTATCTTATGTTGCTTGAGGAGTTTCAGAAAAACATCAAGGTGTATCCAGACCTCCATTCTAAGAAACGCAAGCCTCGGCGTGCTTGCAACATTTGTTGTGATCTCATATAGCTCTCTCCAACACTCCCAAGCCACATTCACTTGCTTTCCTGAATGGTTTCCTAAGAATCGTATAGCTTTTGAGCCTCCCATAGAGACATTGGCCTAGATATCTCTTGTTTTTCCTGAAAGTATTGGATCCTTTCTTAAGTGAACTTGGCCCCCATGAAATCCCATTTTGATAGTAATGCCTCGCATTTATCAATACACTCATCTGATAAAGATAATGGCTTAATGGAATATGCGTAGTCAAGATGCAACCTGAGAAGCTTATCGATTATTCTAATCTCTGCATGCAAAGTACAAATATGAACATTCTTAAGAGAGATTGAAAGAATGGGATCCCAGATATCTTCTATGTTTGTAAATTTACTCAAATCTATACAGTCTCTATTTGGGGCTCTTCTTACTGGTCGCAAACTACTCCAATCTTTGGATCCAATACTTTCCATGCAATAAATGCAAGGATATTTTGCATTTGCACCATTACATATTCCAAGCATACATTTGATAGTTTTTAAATCAGCACTCATATGCCATTCCACATTAAAATTACCAACCCCATCAACTACCAACATTTTGCCTTCACTTTGAGACTTAATGATATTTGGAATACCTGTATGGTTGAACAACCATTTCAACGTTTGATGATTTTCAATTGGTACTTGGGCTACACCAATCCACCAAATCTCCATCTCGGATTGGATCTTATGCAATGGAGCTTGGTCCTCACCATTGCTATGGTCCAATGCCATGTTCATGAGGCAAATGCTAATTCTTTCCATCTTCTGTCCCTTTTGAACCTGTGCTTCATCCAACTTCAAGGCAAACTTTAGAACACCATAACTTTCTTCTACTGTGATTTTATACATGTGAACCATTGCAATTTGCACCTTTTTTAGATCAATCCATATATAGTTAAACGCATTGTAATCAAAAATTGCCTTTTTTTTTGTTTTTCATAGGACATAGACCTTTCAATGTGAATGTAATCTCCAAAAACATGTGGAATCTCGCGATTCATGGCAAATCTTGTAGTCGAAACTACAAGGGCTCGGGGCAATCCAAATATAGTTACCCTATTGCATTTAAGATTTTTAAACCATAATCCAGAGATAGCACGATAACCTTTTCGACTTATACCCACAGTATCACATGTCTCTATAATTTCATTTGCTTTCACCGTGCCTTTTAAGTCCTTCACCAACTCTTTGAGAGTTGGACCTCTCAAATCCGCATTTTCGGGTGACTTAAGAATCCTCAAAATATCTTTCTTATTCATGGTTTCCTTCAAAAGTTTGATTCTTTCCTCATTCTCTCGGATATTGATGCCTAATATGTTAGAGACATATTTCTTTGTAAGATTTAGTCTCCTTTTCTTTGCTCTCTCACACAAGTTGGTTATATTTTTTAATGGTCTCTTCCTCTCTCTAAATCCTACTAGAGTTTCTCTCAAGCGTGTTAGCTTATCTTGCAATGACTTGTTAACATTTTTCAAAATATCAATCTGACTTGTCAACTCTAAAATATTTGTTTGTGTAATTTCTAGTGCTTTTTTCATTTCGTGCATTTGAGCTATATATGTGTAAGATGCAGAGTATAACCTCATACAGTAGCCAAGCATCCCATTGTAACCTTCTCCAGCATATCTTATATAGTCATGGACATTGAAAAAAGGAGGTGGTTTACCTGTAGAAGGATCCCTAGAATAAATATTTCCGTCCACCCACAAATCGATATGCTTCATTCCTTGTGTTCACAACCTGTTGGCTTCAATCTCATCTATCAATACTCGATGATGTATACTTCTCCAAGATGTGTAAATCGGATCTAGCTGAATAGTTAGCTTGTATTTACGTGTGCTTGCGCCTGTGTTATTTGAAGTAGTATTGCTAGATAGCTGAATAGTTAGCTTGTATTTACGTGTGCTTGCGCCTGTGTTATTTGAAGTAGTATTGCTAGACATTCTAGCAAATGAACCGAGCAAGAATCTCACAGTGAAGTAAGTACAATAAAAAGAATGGCAAAAGAGAATAGTGTGTAGAAAGAAAACGCGGGAGCAAACAATTTCGAAGTTCGTACGAAAATCTTGAAAATACAAAATCTCTCGAGTTCCAAGACAAAAACGGCCGAAAAGGTGACCCCTGACCTAGATTAAAAGATGAGGGCAATTAATGGCCGACCTCTTCAATGAACCAAATATTCTCTCATTAATCACATCTAGACAACCAAATTTAGAGGTTTTATTCTTCCTAAACCTCAACTAATTAGCAACTTAATCACTTTCTTACAAGTGCCATTTTTGAAGCATTTTTGGCCCTAATGTCAATCAAATAATGCTTCAGGGTGTTGAACGCCTTGTCACAATTAGTGGTCCATGTGACTACATCTTTTCTGAGGAGCTTATGCAAGGGGACTACCTTTGTTGCAAAGTGCATAATAATAAACCTTTTGTAATAGCCCACATGGCCAAGGAATCCCCTCAATTGTTTGAGGTTGGTTGGCATTGTTAAGGCTCCGATCTTGTCAATCTTTGCAAGGTCTATTGCTATCCCTTGTGTAGAGACAATGTGGCCTAAGAAAAACTCTTGACATGACTCCAAAGATGCATTTGTCAAGGTTGAGAAAGATCCCATACTTGACATCTGTCAAAGCATTATTCTAAGTGTCCCCAATGCTCAAAAATTGGGCTACATATATAGAAGTCATTTAGGTATACCTCAATGTAGTTATGTAGATGGTTTTGGAATGTGGCCATCATCACTTGTTGGAATATAGCAAGAGCATTATAGAGCCCAAACAACCTCACTTTGTAAGCATAAGTTCCCCATTATGTTGTGAAGGTTTTTTTGGATTGATCTTCTTCTATGATAGATACTTCATTATATCACTTGAATCCATTCAAGAGGGAATAGAGTTCATGGCCTACCACTGTATCCAACAATTGGCTTGTGAAAGGGATAGGGAAATGATCCTTCTTAGTATTGGAATTCATCTTTCAAAAGTCCACATATATTCACAACTTTCCATTCCTCTTGGATACCCAAACAACCTCACTTTGTAAGCATAAGTTCCCCATTATGTTGTGAAGGTTGTTTTGGATTGATCTTCTTCTATGATAGATACTTGGTTATATCTATTGAATCCATTCAAGAGGGAATAGAGTTCATGGCCTACCATTGTGTCCAACAGTTGGTTTGTGAAAGGGATAGGGAAATGATCCTTCTTAGTGTTGGAATTCAACTTTCAAAAGTCTACATATATTCACAACTTTCCATTCCTCTTGGATACTACCACAATGGGCAAAACCCATTCACTATCAGCCAGTGTATAGATAAATGCAGCATCAAGGAGCTTCAATAATATGGATTTCACTAAAGTAGAGTAATTTGGACTCATGCATCTCTATCTTTGCCTCTCACGGCATTAGGCTCTAGGTTGATGTAATATTGACACTTGTAGGATCAATCCCCTTCAAATATTTGTACAACCATGCAAACACATCCAAGGTCTCCTTCAGTAGGTCATGCTGATAATTCTTCTTCGAAAAGACTAATACCCACCTTCAGGTGATGTTCAATACCATTTGCATCCATGAACGTAAATTACTTTTCACCTTTCGCTTTGCAGATGAATGTCCCATGAATGGCTTCTAGGTAGAGATCTGACTCCTTCAAGGGAGTAGTTTCCTCTTCTCGTGCTGCACTGGAATCAATTTTCTCTTTTGGTTGAGACTTAGCTTGCTCTTTGAGAAGCTCAAAGAGTATCATGGTTGTTTCGGGTTCTGTTTGAGGAGGAATTACTTCTTGGCTTGAGGACTCGTCTTCTGAGGATGCATCGAAGAACATCACATAACAAGAACCTTGTGTGTTCTATTTGAGTTGCAAATTGGTGGTTTTGGAACGATGCATCATCATCATCGTCTCTTGAGAAGGGTGGATTAGAGCAACAAGAGTCACTGTTGAAACAAGGCTTATTCTTCTTAATCTATTTCTTATGGATGTTTTGCATATGACATGACTCATTAGCTAGTCCAAATGGTACTAGAGTCATTTTGTCTAACAGCATGGGATATTCTACTTCCAAGGCTTCTGGAACTTCTTCTTTATATTTGTCTTCTGTGACTGGAATAGATTCTTCCAACCCACTATCATATTCTTCTTCCTCACTATCATCTTTGTCCTCTTCAGACTGTGCTTCTGCTTCTATAGGCGCTTTATAAGAGAAGAAGAGACTCTATGTTGTATCCTTTACTTTTGCTTTTGTGTCTATCTCTGGCTCTGTCTCTACTATGGCCACGTAAGAAGGAGAACAATACATCCATGCTTCTATCTCACTATCAAAGGTGACTTCAGAAGTCAATTCAGGTTCAGGCAAGAGTTATTCGCCCATTAACAAAGAATTTTCTTCTTTCGGGAGTTGGCTTATAGTGCCCATTATCTCAGGGATTGTGCCTCTGTTTTCTTGGAAAAAGATCGGTTTGACAACTTTATCTCCTGATGTACCATGTGTTACTTCATTGGAAGAGTCTATTGTAACTTTGATGGAAGTGAATACATTACCTTTTTGTGATCCATACAACTTCGGCACCACTTTGTTGGGTCCTCTACCCAGGGTTAGGGTTTCTTTGAACCAATCTATTTGTGTTCTTGCTTCAAAAAGCCATGGTCTTCTCAACAAGAGCAGTAGAGGATATGCGGTCCTATAGGAATTTGGTTGTACCACAAAATAGGTCAGCCAATAATCTCTTCTTGCGAGGGTTGTCTTGGGAGAACGCCCAAATGCTTGATTCTACTTTGGTTTGCTAGTCTGATAAGCCACTGTGTAGGCTGCATACCTTGCAAGCCTAGATCCTTCATTGTCACATCTTTCATGATGTTCACTAATGAGCCTCCATCAATCAATGAATTTTCTATAAAGCATCCTTCAATCCAAATGCAAATCTCTAGGGTATGAGGATTCAATAAAGAATTCGCCACATCTACTACTTTCATAGGGTCTGGGGCCTTGTTAGACTTTGTTGTTGTGGATCGAGAAATCCTTAGATCTCTTCTTCTTGGTAGTATGGTTTTGAATTTCTTTTGACAACTAGGAGACAACATCAGCAACACTATCAAAATGTTACATTAGGTTTAAATGTGTCTAGGTCTTTGACCAAGTTATATTCTTTGATAGGATCCACAGGCTTCTCCAATCGGCTAGGGAATGGGGCAACACCCACTTTTATCTTCCCTCTTTCTTCTAGGAGTGGAAACATATACACTTCTTTACTTTTGGATGTACTTTGGCATTCTCTATCTCCTTGACCTCTGGTTCTGTCTCTCCAACTATTTCTATGGTTGTTTGTGGCACTAGAGGGCTCTGTATTAAACCATTATGTTTTGTACTGTTCTGCTTCTCATTAGAAGGTTGAAATTCACTATCTTAAAAGAGGGATTGTTCTTCTTTCGAACTACCATTTCTCCTTTCTTTGCATGTGTTATTGTGGAAACCTCCAACTCCACCAAATTGGAAGCAAGTTCTTGGGTCTTCTATTGGGTATTAGGGGTAGCTTTCATAGGAACTAGACTAGAATAGTCTTTTGCAATGTGACATTGTCCTTTGCATCCACTACATAAGGGGTTGTAGTCCATAGACCTTCTAGGGCTTGGACAGTTTAGTGAGATATGTCACTTTCCTCCACATCTATAACACTCCACCTCTAATCTCTATCTATTGCAAGAATGTCGGCCTTTTGAGAGGAAAACCTCCTTCGACTGAAATTAGGACTGAACTCCCTAGGCTTTGGTCCAATATCTTCCATTGTCATTTTGGATTCCAACAAGTCAAATCTTGCTTCTTTATCTTTCTTCCTCCTTTCATGCATCTCCTTCAAAGAGAAAATATCCTTTATATGGTTCTTCCTCAAACAGTATGAACAGAAGGCTCTAGGAATGGTTGGTATGTGGGTACATTTAGTGGCTAAATGCCTTGCTTGATGGCACTTTTCACACCATATATTAGACCATATCACATCTCTTCCACCTCCTACTGGCTTGGATATGTTAGCGGTATTCACCTTTAGTGTTTGTAGCTATTTTGAAATCATATACATCGACTCCTTCTTGATGCTTGCAACTAAATTGGATAAGTAGTCTTTCAAAATTTCACCACATGGAGTACTTGTAGTAGGGTTTTGGGAAGCTTCTATAATTACTGTATATACTAGTTGGGTTCATCTAGAGGGCCCTCTTTTTCTGGTTCTAATTCAGAGCTTTTGTTGAGACTGAGGGTTGTTGATTTCAATTGGTGGGGTTCCACTATTTTTGTGTCACCATTGGGGGAACTGTTTGAGGCCATTGTTGTTGTGGTTGAACCACAATTTGAGGTACTACCATTTGCGTGGCCACTTTGGATTCAGTGCATTGTACATCATAGGGGTAGGAAATTGTCCCTAGGATTGTAGTTGGTGGGTATACCATTCTTGGCATGGGAGGAGGTAGGACTCATGTTCTTGAGGTCATTGACAACCTTGCTTGGACTTTATCATACAGTCTTGCACCTTCCACTGCAACTTGTAGATTAATTGGTCTTCTCAATTTCAAAAACTTATAAACTTTTGGTCTAGGCCGAATTGGGCCATGCAAGTGGCACGAGCCTTGAGTGGACTGAGGCCGAACACTAGAGGACTGAGCGCTGATTCTAGGACTCGTCCCAGAATCACGATCACTCAGATAGGTGGAACACAATAATTTCTTCCTAAATGATAAAAAAATTATCCATCCGAGTGATTGTGGGCTTCACACTTGCTAAGCACTTCTAGACCCTACCTATGTATAAAGGAGAAGGTGCGGGTATACCTGTAGTGGGCAACAAACTTGCCAATGACACGATTGAAGTAGATCCATGCAATGGAGCTCACTCACTCTCACTCACTCACTCACTCTCTCTCTCACACACACAACTAGGGTTTCAAATGAGCTCCCCCTTGGTCTCCTGGCTATTAAACCCCTGCCCGCAAGGTTCTTGCCACTCCTACCCCCTCACTTGTTGATCTCAACCCCCTTAAGCACTCCTTCTTCCCACTCTTGATTTGTGCCCTGTTTGGCCTGTTTTACACAAGTAAACCCTACGCTTTTCCAACCGATCTCTTAACCTTAACCTACTCTAAATGCAACAAGAATCAAAAGTAAATTACTGAACTGATTTCTCCTACTCTCCTACTCATCCAACCATCAAAATAACCCAAATACTTACTTGTTGTGAAGATTAAAAATCCAAACCTTCCTACCTATCTCAAGCTTCGATTCAGGGATGGAATCCTTACTTCAATGCTCAATTTGAAGCATGCAAGCGTTCAAGCTTGAATCCGTCGGTGGTCTCGGGGGAACGGAACTAAAATGTAAAGGGGGCTCACACTTGACCACCAAGACCCACGGACTGCTTATTCTTCAAGTGTTTCAAGCAAGCACTAATGGCTACCTCTCACATTACGGACACGCTATCCCTCTCTCTACGAGTGTAGTGAGCTTACCTTGATGCATGAATGAGTTGCCTCCTCCCTCAAGCACATTGGTAGCTCCATGACTTGTGATACAAGTTCAAGCATTCTCAAGCCTCTACCTCTAAGCTCCATCCTCCATAGCCGTGCGCGAGATAAGAGAAGAGAAGAGAAGAAGAAGGAAAAAGATAGTGGAGAGCTTCACCTCCTTGATCCCTCACTCTCACACACTCACTTCCTTACACTCTCGCACTCCCTCTCTCAAGCACACACAAGCAAGTAAGGAAGAGAAGAAAAGAAGAAGAGTTCACTTTGCCACACCAAAGAATTAGCTCTCATTCACTTTTTGAACTTTATATACATGTCCTAAAATCCCATGGGCATCCATCCCCTTTTTACATGACCAGCAGTGGCCCCTTTTTTCTTTTTCCCTAACTTCCTAGCTTATTCCTACCACCCGTTCATGGTTACAAATTGCACAAGAGGGATCCTGGTGCTCTTTTATAGAGGTTTTGGCAGTGCCTTTATATTTAAAGGTTCACCTTCTTACTTTTGGCTTCTTTTAGCTTCCATGGTTGTGTCTTGGACTCTCGATGGTTGTTCCCATGCTTTTAGATTTTTCTCTGGCCCACTCTCCTTATAGGGCACCTTTTCTTTTTTTCCACCTTGCACTTTTTCTCTTGATGCCTCTTTTTTTGCTTCCTTCACCTTGTAGTAAACAGTAATCTCCCTTAAAGATGGGCAACGAGACTACATTTACTAGTCTGTCATCAATATTTCTAGGAGGGATCTCACTAGGAAGGGGACCTTGAGTCACCATGGGGACTTCTGTAAAGAGTGCTACTAAGGCATCAAAAGAGGCTTCTACTGCTAGCTCATTCTGAGCTTTGATTTTTTCCTTCTCTCTACTCACGTACCTTTGGACTCATTCTAGTACTTACCTCTTGATTGCATCATTCATCAGGGAGTTACCTCCACCCAATTTTTTTGTACTCCATAGAATAGAATCACAAGGGACTTTAGTCTCTAGAGCACTCTCTTGCCACCATTTCCTCTACTTCCTTCTTTTCAACGTCTTTAAATTCATCTTTAAGCCTACTACAGAGGGGGAGATATTTAGTTCTGAAGGTGTCAAAACTCATTCTTCTGAGGATTGTTGTGTTACTATCATCATAGTAATGCCAGCTTCTGATGGTTTCAATAGTGTATGTTGTGAAGAACACTCTGTCCACTAACTTCCAATGGGTTGCTAATTGGACAAATAGAAGGTTGTCAGTGCACCATGCATCCCACGTATCCTGCTATTGAGCATCCATGAATAAATTCCAACTCTTTTCTTTCTTTTTCTCGTGAACCTCCATTAACCACGACTCTTGAAGTTTCTTCATGAACTCCCACTTGATGATGTCTAGAAACTTCTCAGTGATGAATGTTAAATCTCCCATAGTTGATCATTCTCTCTGTTTCTGCACTTTAGTTTGCTCCCAAATAATTTTCCACCAAGATACACATCTATGTTGCTTCAACAAGGAGAGGAAATAGTCCACCAAATAGAGCCTACATCATGATGGTAATATGTTTCTACAATTGTGTGATGAAATTCTTGTGGAAAGTGGCTTTGGCAATGAGAATCTCCAATTCTTCAATGGTAGAAGGAAATTTCAAGCATCCATTGAATTCTTCTCCTCTTGGAAACACCATTTTCTTCATTTTAAATCCCTTCTAATGCTTGTTGATGGAAATATTCCCTTTCCACACAAAAAAAACATGGAGCCCCAAGAGAAATACCAAGAACATGTGGAATCTACTGCAAGAAAATCTATATTATATCATCAATAAACATATTTCTTATATTTTATGTGATCACAACAACGAAAACAATGCCAAGAATAAGAAATCTTCACATAGCTTCATAGAAATAATTCTTCCATGGATTTAATTTGAACCAAATTGATTATGCTCTTCTTATTCTTCATAGAATTCATCAAGAGACCACAAAGAAACATGAGAATACACCACTTTGAATGGAAATAATCACATAGTATTCTTCTTCAAAAGTTTCGTAGCTTTCTCTGATAATCTCTCATGCATAGATACATTGTTTTGCATGGATTTTTAATCTCTCTCACACACACTCTCTCAATTGTACATTGTAATAATCAAGAATAATCATCCATAACCCCTCTTTGGTTGTGGATACCCCTCCCAAGAGGTATGTCTGATATAAAAGGTCACTAGAGTCACTACAGTGTCCCTTGAGAGCTTAGTACTATCACTGTCACTTCAGTCTTTACTTCAAGTTTTCAACAGCTACTTTTTCCACTTCTTTGAGTTATTTTGAACTTATATTCATCTCTTTACATGGTTGGAAAACTTTACCAAGCTACACATTCATTTATCATAATACTTACAGAGGCATATAAAACAAAAATAGAACAAAGATAGAGGCTCTATAGAAGCTCAACAAACTCAAATAGAACCAATCAGACACTAATGGGACATCAACAGAATATGTCAGAATATCATATCTCCACTATAAACCATTATGAGCTTCTAAAACATAATAAAACTTATCCAAAACACTCTCAAACATTTCCAAGACAACTAAAAATCATACAAAATCCATAAAAAATCAACCATTCAGTCCACAAAAACAACAAAAATCAGCTAAAAAATCAAGTAACACAATATTAGTGAGTTTGGGAATTCGCAATTCCCATCTTTTGAATACTAAAAAGGTGACACTCGGATAACATGCCAATAAGTTTCTCAAAACCACATGATGTGACCTATCATTGAAAAGCGCTTGAGAAATGGAATCTATTGAGCTATAGAGTGCTTGATTTGGAGTTATAGTGTTCAAGTTATGACAAATCCAAAGATTTGACTACGTGTTCCAAACTTATGGGAAATTCTCATATGCCCCAATATGGTGTGAAGTCCTTTCAGCCCTCAACACTTCTCTCATGCCTTATAGCTATACACAAAATTGCATCATGTGTAGAGTTGGAGATAGGTCTCTAATGGGCAATGGAGTGTTTCAACCATAATAAAATATGGGGTCTCATTTAAGGCATTAAATAAGTGACTTACTTGTTTATCTTTTGCTTATCAGCTCTACTTTTCTAGTGGTATTACATTTAACTAATTTCTATGTTTACATAGAGTTGAGCTATTTATTGCTGAATGCTGAAATGATTGTACTTTTTTGCTAGTTTTTATTGTATTTTTGGGTGGATTTTGTTTGATTGATTGGTCAACTTCATCATAAAGTTTTGCACCTTCTACTACAACTTTAGGTTGACTAGTCTTCTCACCTCCCTAAACTTACGAACTTCTAGTTACAGCCCTAAAAGAAAATCTTCCTTTTAGATGCCTTCATCTGAGTTATGATTGGTCCATCTCTTCAGCATGGATTCCATTCTAGAGACATATGCTTCGACTATCTGGCTTGTTGTTTCTTGATGTTATTTGTCATATTTTTGCATGTCAATTTGATGCCCAAACTTTTTGTAGTTTTTTTTCCTTGAATTTTGGAGGCATCCCCCCAACATGATGGCATGAACGTCTGTTTTTTGTCCCATAAAGTGTGTCCTCATGACTAACATGTTGTGTAAGACCCAATTCTGTTCTCCATGCGCCCATTTGATCCTAATACTTCAACTTTTTAAAACCCTTGCCTACGCTCAGGTGTGAAATGTGGGGCATGACCTATGATTCATTATTTAAAAGAAAAAAAACCCACAAAACCACTCCCAAAAGGAAAAAAGCCCACAAAACCACTCCCCAAAGGAAAAAATGAAAAAAAGAATAAGAATACGAAAAATATAAAGAAACACAACCCCCCAATATTTCTTTTTTTTTCCTCCTTTATTCTTCTTCTCTCTCTCCTTCTTTCTACTTCTCATCCTTTTGCTTCTTCTTATCTCTCCTCCTCTTCCTCCTTCATCTTCTTTCCGTCTTCCCTTCGTATTCCCTCCCCTCTTTCTCCTACTGCCTCTCCTCTCTCTCCCTCCTCCTGTCCCATGCACAACCCACTCGGCCCCGCGTTGCCTGCTGCCCTGCAACCTCCCCACCTTCTAGCCACCCACCCACAACCATCCTTTTTCCTCCTTCTCTCCCTAGTTCACCTCCCTTCCCTCATTTTCCCTCCTATTCCTACCACTCCACCACCTCCCCTTTCTCCCCCCCGTTCAACTTCTCCGAAACCCCCCCTTCCCGCCCTATAAAACCCACCTTTAAGCTTATTGCCACCCCTCCCCCCGCAAAAACCCCTTGTTCACCCCCGTATATTCCCACAAAAACTCCCATTTCCCCCGTAATACCCACAAATCCCCCAAACTACAAAAAAATTTGTTGTCTTTTCCCCGTGAAAACCCCCCTTTTTTCACCCCTATTCACATGCAATCATGTGCGTGTCTTCCCTTACTTCCATCGTCCTTGCTCACACACCACTATCTTGTAGCTGATGATTGTGGTTTGTGTGCATGTGGGCTATGCTAGCTACTGTTCACATTCAGGATTACACGCATCTTCGTGCACGTTTCGTGTTAAGCTGATGTTTACGTGTAGATTCTTGTGTTCGTGCATACGTGGTCAAATTGCTATTGTTCACGTGTAAGCTCGGGGGGGATCACTCATGAATATATATATATATATATATATATATATATATATATATATATATATATATATATATATATATATAACGTGAGTTCAAAATAAGGGGTTTTTAAAACACAATTTTTATACGTTTTTTATATACAGAAGGGTGTCATATAAATGGGTTACTTATAGATTAAATAGAAAAGGGTTGTGTTTTATTCAAGAAAAATTCACAGATTAGGATATTTTTAAATAAGCCATGAACGCACGTTATATAGAGAACATATATATAGTAAACCCCCCGTGCGTGTAAGGATGCACTTGTCATCTTGACCCTACCGCCAAGCTCACAAGGCTACTGTATTCATATGCAATGTAAAGGGTTTGGGTACATGTCTTCTCACAATAATAAATCCACATGCTTTTTGAAAATGAATTAAAAATTTTAATGTAAATCCTTTTCAATTAAAAAAATTTCAAAAAAGTCCTAACTAGTTGTAGAGAAATTCAAAAAGATTACAAACAAAGCTGAAAAGTTTTCAAATATTCTATTCCAATAAAAGTCTACAAAAACAACTAAACATCTAAAATATGATAGCATAAAAAGATTAAAAAATCCATAATTTTTATTTTTAAAAATTTAAAAATTAAAAAAAAACTTCATGCCCAATTATTTTTATATTTTGAGTTGAAAAATAAAATAAAAGAAGTCTCCAGACATAAACATGTACATATCCACACATATATTAACAAAAATTAATGATTTTTTCTCAAAAATTGAAAACATACATAAAATTGAAAAAAAAATAAATAAATAAAAAACCAACAATACATCACAGGGAGGGGGGAGGGAAAAATAAAACAGATAAAAAAGAAATAAAACAAAAACATTGAACACCATAAAAATAAAATATAGACTGTATCACTTTTTGTTTTTCTCACATGACAAATTGGCAAACTGCTAGATTGCATTTTGATTTTTTGTAAGGACATGGGTGTCGTTTCATAGTGTGCTCATTCAAAATAGGGTGTATTTACACATCCATTCACATATCAAAATTTTCATTTTGTTTTTCTTACACAAAAAACCACAAATAAATGCTAAAACAAACCAATTGATGAATTTTTTACCCATATCCCATGCTCAATACACATTCATTAAAACATAAAATGAACCAACTATTCACATTACATGCACATTGCACCCTAAATACAAACCTTAAATTTTCATAAAATAAACCAGTCGTCACCTTTGCACATGTTGGCTCCCCCAAAAAAAGGGTGCTACATGTACATTAATTTTTAATTATTAAAATTTTCATTTAGAGATTTTACGAGTTAAGATCGTTGTTGGGGTAACGATTAGTTACATCACTAAATTTAGTTGAACACCTAATAACAAATTTCATCCATTGATAATGATCTATAAGATACACCCAACATTAAAATTTAATCCATACACACTCAACCTCTTTCACCTAATGAATGAATATGTTGCAAGGTTTGTGGGTGATGAAGTCCACTAGTGAGTCTCTATGGAGGTTGTCAGAGAGAGAACCAGGGAGAGAGAAAGAGAAGAGAGAAGACTACAGAAGAGAGAGAAAGACTGCAAAAAGAGAGAGAAGAAGAGTGACGAGGAGAGAGAAAGACTAGATTTGGAGAGAGAAAGACAGGAAAGAGGGAGAAGACATAGAAGCTGTGAGCAAGATGGGAGAGAAGGACTGTAATTGTATTAATGTGTCAAAAAGATATGAAAAATTACATGTCCTCTCCTTTTATACCAATGTCAGTGTGACATGGCATAATATCAATATTATTTTCACTAAATCCTTATTCCCAGCATCTTACAATCCATCCCTTCCTAAAAGTTTTTGTCCTAAAAAACAAACCTCAAAAACTAGAAAAAGATGGATAGAACAAAGCACTACTTTGTTTTTACAGCTTTACAAATGGGAAGTGAATGAAGTATGACCAACTATATGGACTGAGATTGAAGAACGGAAGTAAGCCTAAGCTATATACATGATCTAGAATACTTCAAAAGTATATGGAGCCATAAATTCTTCAACAAATAATCTCAAAACAAAGTAGATAGCTTGCTGTGTAAACAGACCCTGCTGGACCAAATCTGCCATAACTTCTAGTAGAAGTGTCCAAATGAGACGTACCATATATCAAAATGAAGCTCTTGAAGAGTAATTTAAGCCCATGTAGATAGCTTAATTCTAAAAATTAGGCACGATAAAAATTGTTCTAAAATAGCGTGCTGCCTAAACCTATCTGCATCATCACTAGCTCCATAATCAATAGGCTTCAGCCACCACCAACGTATCCCTTAAGAAAGGAAACTCATCCAATATAGAATCAGGTCTCTAAGAAGCTTCCTCAGGTGGTAAACCTCTCCATTTGATCAAATATTCCACAATAGAACGAGATAGAAGCTTCTTCTCACGCTGACCTATAATAGCCTCTGGGATGTACGAATAAGCCCGTCTTCATCAATAGGTGGCAGCTCATCAACTATATCCACTGGATCACCATAAAAGGGCTTGAGCTAACTAACATGGAAGACATTATGAATCTTTGTGGAAGAGAAAAGCTCTAGTCTATATGCCAAATCTCCAATTTGCTTAAGGATCCAGTAAGGGCCATAAAACCTGTGGGCAAGCTTATTACTAAATCCATCTTTTAATGTAGAGTACTTGGACTTGGGCACCTTTACTTAAACCAACTCTCCTTCTTGGGACTCTAAAGGCCTCCTCTTCTCATCAACATACATCTTCATTTGATCTTGAGCCTTCCTTAGATTCACCTTACATTGCTGAAGAAGGGTCTGCATTCTTTCTAACTCTTCCTTCCCATGAGGATTGATTTTTCATTAAAGATGACTGTGGATAAGGACACATTGTAACCATACAAAGCCTCAAAGGGTGAAACTCCTATACTAGCATGAGTAGAATTGTTATAAGCAAACTCAGCCAAGTATAACTAAGAATCCCATTAAGTTTGGACATCATAGAAAAAATGGCGTAGATAAGTCTCCAACCATTTATTGACTCTTTCTGTCTGTCCATCAATTTGAGGATGATAAGCCGTAGATGGAGCCAATTTAGTGCCCATAGATGTAAATACCGCCTGCCAAAAGTTACTCATAAACTTTGAGTCTCTATCATGGACAATCACCTGCGGTAATCCATGTAGTCTAAAAATTTGCTCCATAAACTGACTGGCCACTTGAAAAGCAGTAAATTGAATCTTGGTTGGAATAAAATGGGCTGCCTTGGTGAGTCTGTCTACCACCACATATATACTATTCCATCCCTTCTTGGTAGTAGGTAAACCAGTAATGAAATCCATAGTAATATGAGTCCATTTACTTGTAGGAATAGGTAATGGCTGTAACAAACCTCCTGGCTTATGGGTGCTGGCCTTATTCTACTGACAAGGCATACACTTCATAATAAAGTCCTTGACATCTTTACACGGTCCTTTCCAATAGAAACTTTTAGTGATCCTGTCATAGGTCTTGAAAACTCCTAAATGTCCACCTAGAGGCGAAGAATGTAGTTCCTCCATAATTTTCCGCGTAAAAGAAGAGGTAGAAGGAATACCAATCTTTCCTTTCAACCAAATAAGGCCATTTTAAAGCTGGTAATGCGAGTTTTCTTCCATAAGACCTTGCTGTAATTTTTTAAAAATATGGCTGAATTCTTCATCCAGAAGATAAGCCTTCTGTAACTCTTCAATCCAGTCATTATGCAATTCTATCATAGCTCAAACTTTGCAAGCCCACATATGAGAAAGAGAATCAGCCACTATGTTATCTTTGCCCCTTGTATGAGTGATGTCAAAATCATAATTCTGTAATGTAGCTACCCAACGACGTTGCTTTGGAGTAAGATTGGACTGAGTAAGGAAATACTTAAGTACCCTGTGATCACTGTGTACTCTGAATCGGTTGCCATATAAGTAATGGTGCCACTTCGTAATTGCATGCAATATAGCCAACATCTCTTGGTCATAAACATTCATGGCCATTTCTTTATCTGTAGGCTTACGGCTCTCAAATGCAATCACTCCATGCTCATGTAGCAAAACAGCCCCAATGCCATGGCCACTAGCATCACGCTGTATAGTAAGTTCTTTGGAAAAGTCTGGGCATACTAAGATAGGAGCAGAGGTAAAGAGTTCCTTTAACTAGTTGAAGCTACTATCTGTAAGAGCATCGCAAAAGAAAGCCTCCTTCTTCAACCTATCAGTCAAAGGAGCTGCAACGGCCACATAATGATTCACAAATCGGCGGTAGAATGAAGATAAACCAAGAAATCCTCTAAGAGAGGTAGTAGTAGTAGGTGTTGGCCAATATTTTATACATTGCACCTTCTTGGGATCAGCCTGTATTTCTTTTTCACTGACAATATGTCCCAAGTATTCCACTTCAGTGTGCATGAAATAACACTTCTTCTCCCTAGCAAAAAGCCTATGTTGCTCAATACATCAAAAACCCTCCTCATATGTGCCAAGTGATCCTGTAGAGTCTTGGTGTAGATCAGAATGTCATTAAAGAACACCAAGACAAACTGAAAGAGGAAAGGTTGTAAAATCTTATTCATCAGGATATTTGGAAGGTAGCTGGAGCATTTGTAAGCCCAAATGGCATCACTAAGAAATGATAGGGCCCACGATCAGTCCTGAAAGCAGCCTTGACTTCATCACCCTCTCGCATGCAAATCTGATGATACCCTGACCTCAACTCAATCTTCGTTAAAAATCGAGCCCCCTTAAGCTCATCAAGAAAATCATCAATCCTGGGTATCGGATACCTATTCTTCACTGTGATCTTATTAAGATCCCTGTAGTCAATGCACATTCTGAAAGATCCATCTTTCTTTTTGACTAACAGGACTGGAGATGCATAAGGTGAAGAACTTGGTTCAATGAATCCCATCTCAAGAAGTTTCTTGATTTTCTTGGCTACTTCCTCTCGTTCACACTTCGATAATATGTAAGGTGGCCTATTGATTGTCTTTGAGTTAGGCTCCAAATCAATGGGGTGATCTATTGCTCTCTTAGGAGGCAATGAAGTAGGTACCTCAAACAAATCTCTATACTCCTCAAGAAGAGTTGTCAAGGCTAGATGGTTTGCGGTGTCATACTGTTGCACATCCAAGGTGTGGAATCCACCAAAAAGTTGTGTGTGTGACATTTGTTACTTTGTATATACTTAGTCGTTGTGTTTGCATTTTGTTCTGCGTGGGCATGATGGGATGTTTTCAGCCTATGTTGAGTAGGGACAAGTGGAAAGCAGTTTATGGTGCTACAAATAAATGCAAGAAGAAGGTTGTATTCCTTGCAAGGAAACATTTGTCATTAGCCTTCGTGCAATACCCTTTTGAAGAAAGGTGAGCCATATCTTGACCAGAAAGCCATGGACGTATTGGAGATTGGAAGGGCATTGCATGATGATGCCTCTAGGATGGGTTATAGTGTAGACATTTCTATATGTAGTGGTCTTCTGACTATATATGGTATGTATGGAGATATGGAGGAAGCAGAGACTGTGTTTGCAGGTTTGATGAACTGTGATGTTGTGTCTCGACATGTCATGCTCTCAGCATATGTGGAGCAGGGAGAAGGAGAGAAGGCACTAGATTTATTTAGACAGATGAAAGAGGAAGGTGTGCCTCTCAATGATGTTACAATAACATGTGCTTTGAAAGCCTGCAGAATAGTAGGAAATGTGAAGACATGCAAGCAACTTCACTTCAGTATCATTGCTGCTGGGTATGATATGCTTCTTTCCATGCAAAGAATTCTCATTAGCACTTATGGCTGCTATGCATGTATGGCAAAAACTCGTGTAGTGTTTGATGTATTGCTTGATCTGGATGTGTGTTCTTGGTGCATGCCGCACATTTGGCAACCTGGAGCTTGGTAAGCAGGCATTTGACAATGCCATAAGGCTTAATCCTCAGGAGGCTGCTGCTTATGTGATGATGTCAAGCATCTATAGGGATGCCGGTCTTTAACATTTAGCACTTGAGATGGAAATCCTGAGAGTGAAAGAATGCAAGTTGAGACAGGTCAATGACAGCTCGGTTGAATGTAAGTAGGGATCCTATCTGTCAGAAGTGTACAACAGGTGACAATTAACACAGGGAGGGGTGTTTTACCTTTAAGTCCCATTGAACAAGCAATAGAAGGGACTAATCCCCTTCATTCGATTAATAAAAGATCAATTTCAACAGCAGAGCCAAGGCATGAAATGGATTCAACTAATAAAAACCAATTTCAATAGCAGAGCAATTGTGTTTGAAATGCAACCCCTCAGCAAGGAGATGGGAAAAGGAAGTAAGGAAGGATAAAATGTCACTCTGGGACCCATAGCAGCTGGTGTCACCTCAGTAAATCCTGCACTTCCTATTGGGATTGGAAACCATTCTGCAGTCTGTCTAATCCCTGCGAGAGAGTGTGACTGATATCTTAACCAGATAGAGTTTAGAACAGATCAATAGTGGACTGCTTTCTCTAAGAGCCCGCTTGCATCTGGGACTCCAGATCTGCCAGGTGACAAAATTAGATAAAAAAGAAGGCTGCTTTTTTGGGAAAAGGGGAGTGCTTTGTATTGGGCCTGGGGAGAAAAAGCAAAAGGGAGGAACGCAGTGTATCGAGGGAGGGGAAGAAAAAAATGGAGGATTGGGGAGAAAAGGCAAAGGCAAAAGACGCAGGCATTGAGAGAGAGACACATGAAGGCTATTGCAAATTCTACGTCAGCTACATTCTTACGTGTTGTTGGTAGTGAACATATACAGAAGTACCTTGGAGATGGACCAAAGCGGGTCAAAGAATTTTTTAGAGTTGCCGATGACCTTTCCCCATCAATAGTTTTGATTGATGAGATTGATGCTATTGGTACCAAGCGCTATGATGCACATTCTGGAGGTGAACGCAAGATTCAACGGACTATGCTGGAATGGGCGTGTCTGTAATTTTTTTGTTAAGGTGGAACATTCTAAGGAGGCTTGTTTCAATTCTCGCAAATGCATATGATCAAGAGACCAAGCAGCTCAATGGAACTCATAAATCACATGTGCATTCCAAACAAGAGGCCAACACTTTGGCTTCGTTCAAACCAATCATCAACCATAGATATCTGCCTACGAACTTGCGACGTATTATGGAAGTAACTCAAGATGCTCTGCATCTGTTGAACAGCACTCAACATACCATTGTGTATTATGAAGACCTAGTTAAAAATAAGGAGAGATTGTACAAGGTGCAGCAATTTTTGGGTGTTCCTCAAATCAAACTAGAGAGCCAGTGAGTGAGGATTCATACAAGAGACTTGTCAGATCAAATTGAAAACTGGGATTTAGTTTACAAAACACTTAATGGAACAGAATTTGGGGAATTTTTGACACAAAAAAAGACTACAGATAAAACACATTAGCATTCTTGTGCTCTCTCTATCGGAAGATTGGTGGCAATGTATCTGGAATGAAATTGAGTTGCTGTTTCTGTGGAAGAGAAGCTGAGGAGAGCCCCTACAGGGCCCTGCTGATGGCAAACAATAAGTCTTCATTTTCGACAATGATGTCCATGGGCATGGACATGACTGTCACCATCTTTGGCTTTGTCTTAGTGCTCTGTTTATGTTCGTGATATGTTGCCACCTCCTCTGCTTTAGAATCCGGTAGATCCAGCACCTACTAACTTTCCAGGTACCAATACAGTAGCATTTCTACTCTGACACTCACCTTGCATATGGGTAAAGCAGGGTTTTCAACAAGGGGCGAGCTCAAGAACTGATATACATGCCATCGAAGATAGTGGTCAATCCCTAATTAGCAAACAATCTGCAGAGTGTTCCTCTCTGAAATAACAAGAGTCTAGTCTTTAGCATACAGATTATCTTGGTGCTTCTTATACAGTACTGATCAACGGACAACTTGTAGAGTATCTCTTCCTAAAATTAGTCAAGGTCCTCTATGGTTGCGACTTTGCTTTCAAAAACCCTTCGACATCTTTGGTGAACCCAACGTGAAAGCGTCGCATTTAAATTTCAGGATGGGAGATACTTCAGCATCAGTTTCAGCATCTTCTATGATTCCTGCTTTGTCCTCTACTTCAACTCCATCATTGACTGCTACTTCAAGTACTTCTATGGATGATTTAAATCAGATTTTGCAGAATATGTCTATGTATATGCAGCTTCAATATTAGCAGACACAATTGTATATGCAACAGCAGCAACAGTTGCATCAACAACAGTTGTCTCAGCAAATGCAACTATATTTGGAGTAAGAGAATGCAATCAGCACGACTAAGGTGATTGAAGCACTTGAGAATGAAAAGAAGCTATTTGATGGCCGTAATGTTTCGGCTTATTTGAAGACATATGAGATCAAGATGGGATTTTTTGGAGTACCAACAAGACTTATGAGTAAATATTTCCTTCGCCTTGTCACACCTGCCTTGAGGGTAAAAAGTGACTGAACTTTTCCTTCAAAATTCGCATTGGAAAGATTTTAAGAAGGCTCTGAAAGAGGAGTATTTTCTTGAGGATTTTGGGATGGCTACACGGTGGTCATTCCGAGAGCCCCTACATGCCAAACAAAGGTCTAGCTGCTTTAGAATTGATACGAGAATTTGAAGAGAGGTATAGTCAGCTTGATGCCATTGAACAAAGAGCCTTGGATGTTGAGAAAGTTGAGCTTTTCTTGCAAGCTGTAGATCCTGCTCTTCAGGAAGAATTAGGAGAGCTTCTTGAGGATCGCATGAAGCCTATGGGTCTTAAAACGGATGAACAAGATGCCCATGATGCAGTCTCAACTTTGACCAAGAGGAGGATATGAAAGACCCGCCTACAAAATGGATCCATGACACTGACACTGTCTTCTGCTCCTATGTCTGCTTCTACCCCTATCATTTCTTCTCTTCCTCAGCTAGTTTCTCGGCCTATGCCAGTGCCTACTGTTTCTAATCCTCCTGTTCCAAGACCGATGCTGGCTCCTTCTGCTCCAAAACCATCCGCTCTATCGGTTCTTTCCTCTCTTGATGACATAATCAAAGGCATAACGGATTTGACATTGGAGCCAGTTAAAGTAGAATTGGTGGGAAAATTGAAAGAGCAGTTTTCTTTGACTGTGCCTACTATTCCTTCTAGTGATCCTAGTGCACCTAGGAGAGATCGAAGATGCATTTGGTGTGATAGTACGGACCATCAGCATTGCAGGGATTGTGAATCTTTTCAAGATGCAAGGAGAAAGAATTTGGTATTTTGGGGACAAGATGGCAAGATCTGGTTGACTGAAACAGGAGCTCCGCTTGCTACCAATTTTGGGAAATGCGGAATGAAGAAATTAGTAGATGATATGGCTGCGTGTACTTCTTATGTGGCAGCTAGAGGAGATGCTTCTTCATATGGAGTCCAGATTGAGAAAGGATCAGAGAATCAGTCAGCATTATGGACCTATGCTATGGAGACGGCAAACAAGGGAAAAATTCAGCAGACTTTTTTGACTAGTGTAAGTTCTAGCATCAGATCTGAGATAGGTTGGGATTCGCCTATTGACAGGTACACTATTTATGCCTACTTGGCTAAGTCTCAGGGAGTAGATGTACTTGTTGAGGAGAAGCGTAAGAGGGATGAAGAGAATCCAAATGCAGCTAAAAAGACTAGAGGGGGTGAGTTTGTTACTCCACCTATTGCAAGGCCGTCTTTGAGACCAGGGCCAGAACGACAGATGGAAGATGCTCAAAAGAAAGAAAAGAGGCAAGAGCCTAGAGAGAGAAAGCAGCCAGGGTTTAGATTGATGTCCGATATTGAGACATCTACGGACATGAAGAAAATCTTTAATGATAAGATACTTGGCAGTGAGGTGACTTTTACTATTTCTGAGGTTTTGGGCATCTCGAAAAGAGAGTTTCAAGATCAGTTCCAAGAAGTCCTGAAGAGGAAAAGACATGCATTTCCTACTACTGATACATAGGGAGTTTTGATTGGGGAGTTGGATGAGGAGGAGGATGAGGTTATGGTTGAGAATGCTTCTGTTTTTCCGCAGACAGAGAAGAGGGTTCAGCCTATGCATTATGTTGGAACTGATGAGCCTATCTTGGTACCGCGTAATCATTTTTCGCGGAGTCATTGGGCTAGGGCAACTACAGAAACAATGGTAAAAATTGGAGAGAAACAGATGCCTTATGTTGCTTTGGTGGATCATGGTTTAGAGATTAATCTCATAGTTCATGGAGTTTATGAAAGTAATAGATGGCCTATGGATGCAGAGCATGGGTGGCATATGAGAGCCGCCAACAATACTGCAGGTGATTTGTATGCTGCCTATCCCAGTGTGAGGATTTCTATTGGAGATGTAGAGGAGGATTTTCATTTCTTTGTGCAAGATTCATGCTCTTATCCCATAATCCTTGGAAAACCATTCATCACAGGGATGCGCATGGAAACGAAAGTAATGGATGATGGATCTGCTTATGCACAGATTCATAGTAAAGATGGTATGAGAGCAGTCCAGTTTATGACTGTGTGTGTAAATCATGCTAGAAATAGGGATACTCTTCAAGATGCACCTTTCACACTATGAGGGATTCGGATTTTCATTAGGTACCGCTATCCCGCGAGACGACGGTGGTACAAACAGAGGAGATTGCAGTTCTTGCCTCCTGGCAACAATGTTTTCTCCTCCAGTTTTGTTGGAATTTCAGCAAACAGTTCGATGAGTTATCTGAAGATTTCTAAGTTGCCTAGAGCTGCCAGGCAGCACATATGCAGGAAGGGGAAAAAATTGAAAAATGCAGGTATTTTAGAGGATGATGAGCATATAGATGGGATGTATGATAGTATGGTTTGTGTAGATACGATGACAGAGATGGAAAATATGCTAAAAATTGATATGCAGAGTTGTCACAATAATGTATCAGTGCAGTCCCTAGACATGTTTCATGAAATTTCAGATTTTGTGTCACAGATAGAGTCAAAGGCTAAGGTGACTCAGCAAAAAGTGTTGAGTGTTGAAAAAATTCAGCAAACAGAGTTTCTGGCTGATTATGATCAGCCTACAAAGAGTTGAAAACTTTTAGCCAACAAAGTTTACTCCTGAAATATTTCAGCATCCAGAGTTTAGGGCTATTCCTATGTAGTCCATAGAGCAAAGGGCTGAGGATATTTAGCCCAGAGTGCAAAATTGTTGATTTATAGCAAGATTTGATTAATGCAGAGGATCATAATGAAGCCAGGGTTGACACAAAATACAAGACTATGGATAAGAAGCTGAAGCTAGTAGTTGTACCGCTTTCACCTGACAGTGATTAGCAAATAGAGAGGGCTGCCCAACATCCAATTTTGAGGAATCTAGAGCATATAGGCCATAAATTTTCAGTAGAGACTCTTGCTGAATTAAAAATTGGAAATGGTGATTTCTTGCTACCCTTGAGAAGAAATGCTTTCAAGATATGCTTGAGCGACATCATGAGATTAGATGTGTGAATCTAGATATTGTTGCTCCTATGGTGATTTTTACTATCCCTCATATTTCATGGAACCTTCGACCTATTCTAGTGCCTAAGGCACACCTGCCAAAGTTAATTGACTTATTGAATGAGAAAATCAGGATGGGAATCCTAGAGCCTTCATCTGCACCATACTCAAATAGGTGGTTTACGGTTCCAAAGAAGAATGGTACTCTCCGATTTATATAGAACATGCAGCCAGCAAACAGAGTTACTATCAGGAATGTTGGTATAGGTCCAGTTGTGGATGAGTTTGCAGAAGCATTTGCTGGATGTGCCAACTATTCTTTAGGTGACCTGTATTCGGGATATGATCAGTTTCAGGTGGCTTTGGAAAGCAGGGACATAACCACTATGAGAACTCCTATTGGGCTTGTCAAGATGTGTACCTTGCCTCAAGATGCCACTAATTCTGTTGCGCATATGATGAATGCCATGCATAAGGTCCTTCGTGAGTACATACCTAAGCTTACCATGCCTTTCTTGGATGATGTGCCCATTAAGGGGTGTGCAGAAGAAGAGAAGAATGAGAGTCTAAATGAGCAGGGATGCAGATACTTTATGGCTGATCATATTTTAGCTTGTGAAAAGATTTTGGCCAGGTTGGAAGAAGTGAACTTGACACTATCAAGGCAAAAATTTGTTTTTGGAGTAAATGAGGTTGTCATTGTTGGACATATGTGTGGGTATTATGGCAGGAAACCTTCACCTAAGAAGGTGGATGCTATAGGCAAGACTATGGAGTATTGTTCTACCACTTCAGAGGTACGGAGATTCATTGGAGCCTGTGTGTTTTATATGATTTGGATACCCCATTTCGCACACATAGCAGATTGTTTATATCAGCTGCTTCGAAAGGGGCATAATTTTTTTTGGGATGAGAGCCAGACTAGAGCCATGCGAAAATTGAAAATTTATTGCAGATTGGTCCTACTCTCAGGAAAGTGGATTATAATTGCAGAAGGCCTATTGTACTGATAGTTGACACTAGTCCAATTGGCATAGGTTGGGCTGTGGGTCAAGATGATGCAGATGGAAACAGATACGCTATTCGGTTAGGGGCGAAAGTCCTAAATGAAAGACAAAGGAGGTATCCGCAAATCAAGAGGGAATTACTCGGAATTGTTACGACTCTCAAATGTGACAAGGAGTACTTTATTGGAGCCTCAGTTGTGGTAGAGACAGATTTCTTGCCATTGATAGGTATGATTACGAGTTGCTCTACTCCGGATATAGCTATGCTGAGATGGATCGCATACATCAAGTCATTAAATCCAGAACTTAAACACATAGCAGGGAAGGATAATCTAGTGGCGGATATCTAGTCTAGAGCCAGATATGATGATGAGGAGACACTACTTGCAGAAGAGGATGATGCAAAAATTTCAGCCCGCCATGGTTGATCATGTTTGTCATGTCTATGATATTGTGGCTTTCATAGAAGAACTCTATGTTGGAGATTGGTTGCAGATTGGCAAGTACCTTAGTACACTAAGCAAAAGAGATGAATGGACAGATGAAGAGTTCAAGAATATCAAAAGAAAAGCCTATGGTTATTTTCTCAAGGACGGATTTCTTTGGAAGCACCCGAAGAAAAGAGGTGGATTACCCTTGCGGGTTGTCTGCGATAAAGAGACCCAGTTACAGGTGATGAGAGAGTTTCATGAGAGTCCTTGGGCTGGTCATAGAGGAGTGTAGGCTACTTATGAGAAAATCAAGGAGAAATATTGGTGGAAATGCATGTATAGAGATGTTTCTCGCTTTATAGAGAATTGTAGAGACTGTCAGATGTATTCCATAGTGTGTCATTGAGATGAGCTTCATCCGACCTATCCGCTATGCATTCATTATAAGTGGGTAGTTGACTTGGTTACTATGCCTATGGGTCTATGGCAGATGAGATATATTGTTCTGGCTAGAGAGGATCTTACCAATCATGTTGAGGGTAGACCTTTGAGAACGAAGACCACTAGTGCAGTGTGTAAGTTCTTATTGGAAGAAATTTTCTGCAAGGTATGGCTGTGTGGGTAAGATCACTCAAGATCGCGGTGAATTGGATGTAGATGAAGCTAGGGAGTTTTTCTCTCAACTAGGAATAAAGTTGGCTCTAACCACAGCATACAATCCAGAGGGAAATGGAAAGAGTGAAAGAGGGAAATGGAAAGATTGAAAATCAGCATATTGCACTTTAGAAGATAGTGAAAAGATGGTTTGGGCCGTACATAGTCAGACATGTCTTTGACAATGCAACATATGAGCTTACAGAATTGGATGGGACAGTGCTTTGAGTGCCTATTGCAGGAAAAAGAATCAAGATTTTCAAGAAAAGAGATGATGAGGATTATGCATTGGAAGAATTTGCAAGAGAAGAGCAACGAGAAGAAAATCCAGTAGAAGAGACAGATGATATGACAAATAATCTTGCTAATATACTGGAAATACACAATGGACAGATTGATCTGTTCGTGGATCTTGACGATAATGATCATGGGTAGTTGGCCCATCTGGAGGATGCGCAGGATTAGAGGGGGTGGATATTGTACTGCTGCACATCCGAGGTGTGGAATCCACCAAAAAGTTGTGTGTGTGACATTTGTTACTTTGTACATACTTAGTCGTTGTGTTTGCATTTTTGTTCTACGCGAGCATGATGGGATGTTTTCAGCCTATGTTGAGCAGGTCAAGTGGAAAGCAGTTTATGGTGCTACAAATAAATGCAAGAAGAAGGTTGTATTCCTTGCAAGGCAACATTTGTCATTAGCCTTCATGCAACACCCTTTTGAAGAAAGGTGAGCCATATCCTGACCAAAAAGCCATGGACATATTGGAGATTGGAAGGGCATTGCATGATGATGCCTCTAGGATGGGTTATAGTGTAGACATTTTTGTTTGTAGTGGTCTTCTGACTATATATGGTATGTATGGAGATATGGAGGAAGCAGAGACTGTGTTTGCAGGTTTGATGAACTGTGATGTTGTGTCTCGGCATGTCATGCTCTCAGCATATGTGGAGCAGAGAGAAGGAGAGAAGGCACTAGATTTATTTAGACAGATGAAAGAGGAAGGTGTGCCTCTCAATGATATTACAATAACATGTGCTTTGGAAGCCTGTAGAACAGTAGGAAATGTGAAGACATGCAAGCAACTTCACTTCAGTATCATTGCTGCTGGGTATGATATGCTTCTTGCCATGCGAAGAATTCTCATTAGCACTTATGGCTGTTGTGCGTGTATGGCAGATGCTCGTACAGTGTTTGATGTATTTCCTGATCTAGATGTGTGTTCTTGGTGCATGCTGCACGTTTGGCAACTTGAAGTTGGGTAAGCAGGCATTTGACAATGCCGTAAGGCTTAATCCTAAGGAGGCTGCTGCTTATGTGATGATGTCAAGCATTTATAGGGATGCCGGTCTTCAACATTTAGCACTTGAGATGGAAATCCTGAGAGTGAAAGAATGCAGGTTGAGACAAGTCAATGACAGCTCGGTTTAATGTAAGCAGGGATCCTATCTATCAGAAGTATACATCAGGTGACAATTAACGTAGGGAGGGGTGTTTTACCTTTATGTCCCATTGAACAAGCCATAGAAGGGACTAATCCCCTTCATTCGATTAATAAAAGATCAATTTCAATAGCAGAGCCAAGGCATGAAATGGATTCAACTAATAAAAACCAATTTCAACAGTGGAGCCATTGTGTTTGAAATGCAACCCCTCAGCAAGGAGATGGGAAAAGGAAGTAAGGAAGGATAAAATGTCACTCCGGGACTCATAGCAGCTGGCGTCACCTCAGTAAATCTTGCACTTCCTGTTGGGATTGGAAACCATTCTACAGTCTGTCTAATCTGTGCCAGAGAGTGTGAATGTTATCTTAACCAGATAGAGGCTAGAACATATTAGTAGTGGACTGCTTCCTCTAAGAGCCCGATTGCATCTGGGACTCCAAATCTGCCAGGTGACAAAATTAGATAAAAAAGAGGGCTGCTTTTCTGGAAAAAGGGTAGTGCTTTGTATCGGGCCTGGGGAGAAAAAGCAAAAGGGAGGAACGCAGTGTATCGAGGGAGGGGAAGAAAAAAACGGAGGATTGGGGAGAAAAGGCAAAGGCGGAAGATGCAAGCTTTGAGAGAGACGCATGAAGGTTGTTGCGAATTCTACGTCAGCTACATTCTTACGTGTTGTTGGTAGTGAACTTATACAGAAGTACCTTGGAGATGGACCAAAGCAGTTAGAGAATTTTTTAGAGTTGCCAATGACCTTTCCCCATCAATAGTTTTCATTGATGAGATTGATGCTGTTGGTACCAAGCACTATGATGCACATTCTGGAGGTGAACGCAAGATTCAACGGACTATGCTAGAATTTCTTAACTAGTTTGATGGGTTTGATGCAAGGGTGTGATGGAAAACAACGGGGAGATTGTTTCATATTTCAAGCAAAAAGGGCGTGCCTGTAATTTTTTTGTTAAGGCGGAACATTCTAAGGAGGCTTGTTTCAATTCTCGCAAATGCATATGATCAAGAGACCAAGCAGCTCAATGGAACTCATAAATCACATGTGCGTTCCGAACAAGAGACCAACACTTTGGCTTCGTTCAAACCAATCATCAACCATAGATATTTGCCTACGAACTTGCGACGTATTATGGAAATAACTCAAGATGCTCTGCATGTGTTTAACAGCACTCGACATACCATTGTGTATTATGAAGACCTAGTTAAAAATAAGGAGAGATTGTATGAGGTGCAGCAATTTTTGGGTGTTCCTCAAATCAAACTGGAGAGCCAATAAGTGAAGATTCATACAAGAGACTTGTCAGATCAAATTGAAAACTGGGATTTAGTTTACAAAACACTTAATGGGATAGAATTTGAAGAATTTTTGAACAAAAAAAGACTACAGATAAAACACATTTGCATTCTTGTGCTCTCTCTATCAGAAGCTTGGTGGCAATGCATCTGGAATGAAATTAAGTTGCTATTTCTGTGGAAGAGAAGCCTAGGAGAGCCTGTACAGGGCCCTGCTGATGGCAAACAATCAGTCTTCATTCCCAACAGTGATGACCACAGGCATGAACATGACTGTCACGATCTTTGGCTTTGTCTTAGTGCTCTGTTTATGTTCGTGATATGTTGCCGCCTCCTCTGCTTTAGAATCCGATAGATCGAGCACCTACTAACTTTCCAGGTACCAATACAGTAGCATTGCTACTCTGACACTCACCTTGCATATGGGTAAAGCAGGGTTTTCAACAAGGGGCGAGCTCAAGAACTGATATACATGTCATCGAAGATAGTGGTCAATCCCTAATTAGCAAACAACCTGCAGAGTGTTCCTCTCTGAAATAACAAGAGTCTAGTCTTCAGCATACTGATTATCTTGGTGCTTCTTATACAGTACTGATCAACGGACAACTTGTAGAGTATCTCTTCCTGAAATTAGTCAAGGTCCTCTGTGGTCGCGACTTTTCTTTCGAAAACCCTTTATTAAAAGCAACTCTTTCAAGAGCTCTCTTTCTCATCAACTCAATCCCACGTTCACGAGCACCAACAAGTTGCATCCAATGATGCAATCATACTGGTCCAAGTCTTCCTTGAGCGATCTCAAACCCACGGCCTTCCCAATTTTCACTCCAGGAGTATTGATGTCATCATGGATTGTTGCTTGTGCAGAGAAGCCTTTGGGATCCTTTAGTACGCTACTTTTCGAGTGTCATCTGGATGCTGAACAAGCAAAGTTACTGATGCAGCATGCTTTCAATCGATACCTTCCTGATGACATGGATTACAAACCTGGGGACTTTACTGCGGAGGGAGTGGTTGGGCTGCTTTTCTGGCAAAAAAAAGGGTTGCTTTTCTGGGGCTATTATGGAAGGAACAGAGGATTGGGAAAAAGGGAAAACGCAAGCATCGGGGGGGAGAGATTTTGGATGAAATCGATAAGCTTTTGATTAGGTGGAAGGAAGCAATGAATTCAGATGCCTGTGCTATGAGATAAAGGATATATCACGACCTCCTGGTGTCCGACAAGCTATGGAAATACAAGTAGAAACTGAGAGGAGGAAACAAGCTCAGATCCTTGAGTCTGAAGGAGAAAGGCAACTCAAGAACGCCTAGTGTTGTTTTGTTTATGCCAGCACTCGCTATGCAGGACACTTCATCTTGACAGCTTCGCCTCAGATGCATCATGTTAAGCGCATGGAGAATTGCGGTTTCCAGACGTTGCATCATTAGGCATCTTGGCACTTGTAAATTTTTTTGTCCACATACTAGCTAGAAGGCAGAATTTGATTCAGTACAGAGGTCATTTTTGCTGTAACTGAAGGATCTTCTCTGGAGTCCTCATGGATCTCTTACAAGGGCCTTGCAACATAAAGAAATTTAGACAAGGATTTTGATGATCTTGATGAGAGTGGTGTGGAGGAATCTGAATGCAGTAGCCAAGAGACTGGTAGTGATTATGAGAACACGTATAAGAGCAACGGTGAGGAGAGTATTAGTGATTTTGAAGAGGGTTCAAGTGATTTCGGATTGTTAGGTGAAGATAAAAGCAAGGAGAGATTCCCCTTAAAGAGGCAGCAAACTCCAGTTGAGGGAAAAGCCAGCTTAAAGAGGCAGCAAGCTATAACTGCCCCGGCACAAAATTGTAAATTGTTTGAGAGCAACGATTTTGAAGATGAAGCTGATGACAACAATGTTGCTACTGAAATCATTGATCAATTTCCAGTTAAAAGCCTTTTGGATATGAAAATTGATACTATGGTGCAAGATATGGGGGATCTGAAGCGGCCTTTATGGATGAGGATAGACGAGGACTGATTAGGTGGAGTCTATTTCTGTACTTATTGTGGATCAATGTATACATAGGTGCAAACTGGAAGCATAGAGGGTTGTGCCTTTGCACCCCACTCAAGTTTTGGATTTCTTACCATGCTAAGCAGATGTTAGGAACTCATATGGATCGGACAGAAGTGTTTCTCTCGTTGTGATGTGGAGATATGGTATTTGCTGCAAGTAAAGCAAATGAGGGGCATCTGGCTTTTATCCATACCTGTAGAGGTTGATAAGGCTGTGTATTGTAGATAAACACCATGGTTTTCACCAAAGGTTTGCCATTTGATTACTAACAATTACTGATTATGGACAGCATGGAATGTTGAGACTTTTTTGGACTTTGCATGGATGCAATAAGCTTCTGGTTCTGCACATTCAAATTGCTGTTAAGTTAGACAGGATTTCTGTGCCTATTGTAAGGGCAGTCTCAGATTGGCTAGTTAAGCAGAGTCAAGTTAAAGAACTAGTTGTTTGAATGCAAAGATTGGGATCTTTTCTTCCCTCATAGGCACCAACAAAGATAATGCATTGAATAATAATGTGGAATGCGTATGCTGGGAATGCCCGTCCTCTTTGCATATCTGGTAATTCTGTCAACAACAATTATGGCTATATTTATAGCTGATTGAATAGTGGGTTTTGCAGATTTTTCTGGCACAGTATTAGTGCTTTTGCTACTCACAAATCCTCTCATCTTGCTTATTTGTATGATTGATCTTCTATCCTGAAATTAGTCAAGGTCCTCTGTGGTCACGACTTTGCTTTCGAAAACCCTTCGACAGCAGAATTAGTGGGCTGATCCTGCATTTTTTAATTCAAATGCAAAACAAATATTTGTGAGCACCTCTTGTACTTGCTTTTGAGTTGTTGAATGGTAATAAGCTGAAAATCCGATCTACTAGGAATTTCCTGTAAATGGATAAGCTGTCGATTGAAGATAAACTCCATATACAACTGTGAGAAATCCATAGTGATCCTGCCTAATGTCATCAACCAATCACAACCGAGTACAATGTCTATAGGCCCCGTTTCCAAAGTGATCAAGTTTACCTTTGCTTCAAAATTTTCATCCAACTGTAAAGAAACCTGTGGGCATATTTGTGTGATGATTTCCTCTTCATCATTGGCCACTTGAACTCTAGTGATCAAGTTTACCTTTGCTTCAAAATTTTCATCCAACTGTAAAGAAACCTGTGGGCATATTTGTGTGATGATTTCCTCTTCATCATTGGCCACTTGAACTCTAATGGGCTGATGTAAATCTGTGGGAATACAATTCAGCTTGTCCATGATGGAATTATTCACAAAACTATGAGTACTACCACTATCTATCAGAATGAACACTGGCTTTCCACATATGCTTCCTTTCATACGGAGTGTATTAGGGCTCTTAGATGCTGTCCAAGCATCCATAGAAATAGAACAATTAGTGGCAGCAAGTGGCTCATAACAAGTCCCACCTGGATCAAACGGAACACTTCCACCTGGATCAAAAGGAAAAGAGTTGACTGGATCATAGAAATACTCTTGCCCAACTTCTTCCTCCTCAAGATCTTCATTTTCAGTATTAAGTGCAATTGCATTAACTTCATCCATGTCATCTTCAAAATCCTGAAAAACTAACATACTCTGAAGCTTGGGTTTGACATTTTTATATACACACTTTGAGGCATGATCAGGTGTATACTTTTCTCCACACTTGAAACATAAGCTTTTCTCCTTTCTTTCTTTATAAAGATCTATAGGAATAGATTTAGGATTTGTATTGGCTAAAATGGATTTAGGCTTGCTGTCCCCTTGTTTGAAATCAACTCTTGGACTGTTTGTTGTCCTGAAATTACTTTGAGGTCTAGAAGCATTAAGTGGAGGATAAGTTGGTACCTGTAAGCTCCCATTTGGCACATGATTGCTGCCATCAATGTTACCAACTTGCCCCTACTTAAAAACAATCCTTGGTTGTCCAAAACCAGACTGAAATGAAGATTCTTTTCTATACTTTCTTCCATAGTGCTCCGCAAGCTCAATAGCCTTAAAGAGGGAAGTAGGATTTTGTTCCATAACATCAGCTGATAAAGATGGCTCTAAACTATACACAAACTTATGGAGCTTAGCCTCATCACTGATGCTTTCCACATACATGGTTAGGTTGAGGAATTGGTTAGTGTACTCTCTTACACTTAGGCCCCTTTGTTCCAAACCATACCATCTCCGTGCTAATTTCTCTTTTTCAAGAGGGGAGACAAATACTTCAGCCACCATAAGTGCCTTGAAAGCTTCCCAATTCTCTACAAGTATGTTTTCTTTTTTTGTATACCTCCACCAAGTATGGGCAAATACCTCCAAATGCAAGGAAGCAAAATGAATCTTCATGTCATCAATTTTAGGAAATATGTCAAAGTAGGATTCCATCTTAGAGGTCCACTCCTCTAAATCAGATGGTGAAGATGACTGATCATTAAATTTAGCTAGAACAATCTTGTCCTTTAGCTCTCTTTCATGAAATGGTTGTTGTCCCAAGATAGGCTGATCATGATTACCATGTATGGAACCCCCAAATTGAGACAGAAATATCCCAACAAGTGGCTGAGAACTACTATGTAATCTTCCTGTTGGTAGAGAACCCCTAGGAATTTGAGTATTCAGCCCAAAAGCTTGATAATTAGCTCCATTCAAACTACCCAAATAGTCATAATGCCATTGTGAAGCCTTTGCTACTTCATATTGGCTATTTGAGATACCTCTTCTTCCAATAATCCCATGTCCATGACCATTTTGGTTAGATGGCTGAAGTGGGACTGAAGGCTCACTATTTGAATAAGCTTTCTCCTTAGCTTCTTTTGATCCCATTTGCATTTGCATCCATTGGGAGAATTGTGCCATAAGTTGAGCATTATATTCTACCAACTTATCAATAGAATCCTTTGTTTGAGTCGTTGAATCCACCAACTTCTCAATGGAAGACTTCGTTTGATCAGTAAACAAAACCATTTGCTCCATTCTTGATAAGATGGCCTCATAACATTCCCTATGTCTTTGTTCATGGACACACAAATTATTATTGAGTATACTAACTTCCCCTTGTTATTGAGGCTCTTCAAGGCTCTCTTGAGGTGTATTATCCAACATGGAATCCCTGATTTGCTGAGCATAATCTTCCTGGACCTTTTTTTTACCCTTATGTCCTGCCATAATAGTGCAGTTCTGCAATACCCCCTGTCAGAAAAACGACTATAACTTTTGCTAGGGAACTCTGATTTAAAACTTTTTTAGTTCAAATCGAAGCCAAGAATGCCCTCTTTGAGATGATCTATAGCACACTATAAAAAATTTAGGACAGAAAATTTTGTAGCTAGATTTTTGAGTCTAAACTGTCCAGGCCTGCACCCTGTCTAAACCTGTAAGTGCCCTGTTTTGACCTCGTAAGGCAAGATAGTAATCCCAAATGGTTATCAAACCCTATAGAAGGCTGGATAGGACTTGTGGGTACCCTGTAGTACCTGCACCTATACTTCAATAATGAAGGGTGTACTTTTAACCACCTATAAATACCCTGTAAGTGCCATGTAAATTTTCTGTTTTACCTTGTTTTGAACCTCTAGGTACTTGAGCCTTTGGAAAGCCTTCAATCTTCAATTCTCCACTCATTGTACCTGTGTGAGGGATAAAACGGCATGACAAGCTCCCTACGCGGGCTCCGAATCACTGGGAGGTGGGCAAAGTTCCCCCCGGGTCGGTTGGTTGCACCCCTTCGGGATCTTTGACAGTGAGGGAGGGTCACCTCTCTTTTGTCCCACTATCTCCCCCGGTATCCGCCTTTTTCCTCGGTGGGTATATCAACATGGCAGTAGCTAGTAATCTAATCAATCAGCATGAGATGAATTTCTGAAATATTCATTCAGCCTTTCATGAGATGCAATTGAATGGAATCTTGAAAGTTTAGATAGGGGAAGGGTCTTACCAATGCAATTCACTGACTCACCGATTGGTAGTACTTACCCTTTTACAATATTTCAGCTTGGGTAAAAGAATTCAACCAATCAATGGATTAGAGTGAACAAATTCATCAATCAATAGATTCAATCAATGGGTTCAATTGTTATGCTAGAACTAGTATGCATAGAGCAAGCATTGCATTACATGAATGGATTGATTCAAGTAAAGGTTGGCTGAAATTTGATGGATATTATTCAATTCTTTAATCTCTCAATCAAATAGGTTAAGCTCAGCAATTGGATTAATGAGAGAGATTAAGAATTGAAGAAGAGTACCTTTGACATGGTTGATGATGACTTTATCAATCTTCATATGCTTGATAAAGCCTCCGGTTGTCCAATGTTGCTAAAATAATCCCCAAGGCTTGTGTATTCAATACGTAAGAACAATCTTGAAGCTTCAAATGCTTGAAATTGAGGCATTAAACCCATTTCCCCCAAATTTTGGCTTCATGGAAGCTCTTGAGCTTCAATCTTTGACCATTTCGTGCTTAATTCTTGCAATTTGTTGAAGAATTCTTGCTGAAATGATCCCATAGGCTAAAAAGATGATGAATCTTCAAGAAATTGTTGAGAAATGAAAGCTTGGTTTGAAGCTTTCATGGCTGCCCATGGACTATTTATGTAGGGTTTCAAGAGAGTGAAAAGATGAAGAATATAGCCCCATTTTGGAGTCTACACACCAGGAAGTTGAAGAAATCACTGCCAAAGATAATTTAGAAGCACCATAGCTAAAGATTGGCTGAAGATTGATGAAGAACATGGCTGGAAAAATCAATGCAAATTTCGGGCTGCTGTCCAATCCACGTGCCTGATCTTCCAGACCATAAAATGGTATGCAACCTGTTGCATTTGATGCCTAGAGTACCATTATGCAAGCCATTGTTGAAGGAGAGCAATGATCAGTGAATAAGGAAGATATCTCAGTTGGAAAACTCCATGGAAGCTTGGCCAAAGCCTAGAGAAAGAGGAAAGGAAGACCTCTTTTGAAAAGTAACCACAGTTTAACCCCAAACTGAGCTTGGTTAACTCTCCTTTACCCTAGTTACCTCCAATTTTGCATGAAATTTGATGACAACTTGTCACTTAAGCCATCCTTTGCCATATCAGACCTTGGATATCTCCAGATGTAGTCTTTTACTAACTGTAGATGATCTGCAGCACTCCACTAGTCAGTCTCTTGTACAACGTTTGTCTGAAATTGATTTGATAGAGGAAAATAGGACTGAAAATAGAAGAAAAAGAATGGATCAAAGACCAATGCTCTGATACCACTTGTCAGAGAGAGAACTAGGGAGAGAGAAAGAGGAGAGAGAAGACTGCAAAAGAGAGAGAAAGACTGCAGGAAGAGAGAGAAGAAGAGTGATGAGGAGAGAGAAAGACTAGATTTGGAGAGAGAAAAATAGAAAAGAGGGAGAAGCCATAGAAGCTATGAGCAAGATGGGAGAGAAGGACTGTAATTGTATTAATGTGTCAAAAAGATATAAAAAATTACATGTCCTCTCCTTTTATACCAATGTCAGTGTGACATGGCATAATATCAATATTATTTACACTAAATTCTTATTCCCAGCTTCTTACAGAGGTTTATTCTAGTCCATTGTATTCTTGTTGTTATGATATTTTACTGCTCGCGATTAGGGAACATTTTGTATTCTTTTATTTATTTATTTTTGGTTGATACAGAGATCAGTGTGCTTGTTTGATTCATCTCATGAAGCTTTTGGTTTACATGAGTATGTGGATCATGTGAAAATTTTATCATAGGATTTTCAATTATTTGGGAAAGTCAATCATGTTGTGTCCATGTCATTTTTTAACTGAAATCTTATCCATGTTTTGTTTTCTATTTTTAAGCATCTTCCTACGTGTCTGTATGGTGTGATGTGTGTCTTGTTATCATTTGAATGGCATGTCAACCCATCCAATATGTTCCTTTGGTCTATTGAGATTATTCTCCATTGTTGAAATTGGACCTTATTATTAACACTAGCCTTTTCAATTTTGTGGCTCTTTCATTACCACTGGTTCCCAATGATCCTGCTGTATGTGATGAGACTTTTTATCTTCTTATAGCAAGCATGATGGTTTTGTCTAAGATACCATTGTGACACTCACAGGCTTTAGGAAGGCTTTGTCTCTTCCTTATCGTTGGGAGATCTTCCCAATAGACCATCAACTCTTAGCTAATGAAGACATTGTCAAGGTGTTGCAAAAACAAACATGTACCATCTTAGATCCTAAGAAAGTTCTCACCACCTCAGGTGTCTTGATAGCAATGAACTCTAATCCATTTTGAAAGCTATTCTGTCAATTTCTATAGGACATCTTCATGCCTGCTACTAAGATTCCATCCGATTGCTTGTCTAGGCAATTGTGCACTACCTCCAAAATGGTGCTTAAAGGAGTGGTCATTGACTAGAGTTCGTAGATTTATACAAAAATGGATCAATATTTTATCAAGGTGTAACGTGTCGACTCGTATCTTCAAGACATGTCTTGGCAGTCCATCAAAAAGGATGTTTAGAAAGCTCCGCCCGGCACTCCCAGGGAATGTTACAGGGTTTGCCATCGAGGGCTTTCCACATCTGCCACGTAGTAGAAGTATTCCGGCCGTTCCCACTTAGGACCGACCTGAATTAGGGTTTTGCTTATTGGTCATTTCCTAACAGCAACTAGCGTCGAACCCAAGCAAACTACTTTACGCAGAAACGCCAGGTCCGAAGTGGATTCACGCTGCACTTGGTTCAAGGAGAATGGGAAACGAGAGGGATGCAAAGCTCAACCTCTCTGCCATAAGGCATAGTCCCATTCCGTTCCCCTAAAACAATGTTAATCGGGATCAATTACAACTCTAGGTCAACGCTTTTGTTGTTCTATTCTTTGACGATCTTCTGGCTATCCATCATGATTTGAGAAAAGTTCCCAGCCAATCAGGACCACCCATCCATAGGACAGACCTATGGCCACATCCACTGCACTTTCCTCAAGTTGTTTTAGTTATTTAATTACCTAACACATTTAGTTGGACATGTATCAATCAGCTTCCTTAATTAACCTGTTAGGCACTAGTTCCTTCACGTAATCATATCACTTGACATAGAAAAGCAATGCCAAAGAAGTTCCATTTTAAGAGGTTATCATATTTATCTTTGAAATACATAAAGTCCAGCCCGTAGGCTTATCCACAATCTGCCCGAAGGCTAACCAGCAATCCACAGGGATCACTAATTCCAAGATTCTGCCCGTAGACTAGTATACGGGCCTCGAGATCCAATCTTGAGTCACGTTAGCCTCTTGTGCAGGGCCCGGAAGGCAAGGGATTTACAGCCAGAGCCCCCCCTGGCACCCAAGCGTCCTCCTACTCCAAGTAGTGCTTAACGGAGAGACCTCTCGCGGCGGGTTTGGTCCACCTTCCCGGTGCAGTTAACAACCCCCTTGGTTAGGGTCAGGCAGGCAGTCGGGGGTAACTGAAGCTGCCTCTCCCTTCAGGGCTTGAACTTGAAGCATTAGATATCCATTTATCCTTTAATTCATTGATCAAACAAGGCAAAACAGTGCTCTTAAATCTGTAACAAGCACAAACATTTCCATTGGTCATTTATTGTTGGCCAACTGCTAAGGAGTGAATCCTTCTTTTCGAATGCATCGAGCAATCGATCCGGGATGACTTCCGACTTGGCAAGATCCCTTATATCCTGGGTTAGGGCCGTAACCCGACTTGGTCAATACCTTAAGTTCATATGTTATTCCAATTTATTGGTTTGTCCTTTGCTCCAAGCAATTATCTTTACCCTAGAAAGATGCTATATTAGGACGACTATTCATCCTCTTGCAAGATAACTTGCGTAAGAATCTGCCAACCTCATTCCGAGAATTTGCCATTCCCTTGTGATCCAATCACAAGATCATACGACTCTACACTTGTTGCACAAGTGTTGCATCGAACTATGGGACTATTCTACTCATCAAATGGAGTCACGAAACAATCTGTTCCTGATTACATTAGGCTGACGTTGTCAGTCCTAGGGTTCCAAGTTCCATCTTTTTAGCGAAATATTCTTAGGGACAAACCCTAGATCACTTCTCAAGTATGTTCCGTTGTCCCTACATTCGGTGAATGTGGGCAAGTATTTAGGGTATAGGAGTTTCAGTTCTTGCAATACATGCGACTAAGTCACGTAATAAATCCTAGCGAGTTCTTTGGAATTGAATTAACTCTTTCTAAAACGAGTACTCCACGGGTTTAGGTGTTTAGTTTCATGCCAATTTGTTTAATTCATGAAGATAATTACGTTATCATTTTCATAAACACATGACTCATTTTCTACGCGTAAATTGATTTTCAACCCTAACTTATCGATTTAAGATCAAGCATAGGTTAGGTTATAACCTAATTCCAATTAATCATCCTATAACTTGCGAACAAGATTCATGCTAAACAAGCAATCTTTTACTAATAATTATGCAGTTGAAAAACAATAATCGATGAATTTATGCAACTTAGGAATCATTTCATGCCTTGCACTTTCCTATGGATGAGTCTTAGCACTTCCCATGATGACTCATTGCGAAGAAGATATGGCCTAATAATGCGACATGATTTTATACTTCCATGCTTAAACGGAGTGCATTATATTAATTCCGTTTTGTAAATATGGATAATAATCTAAGTTCAGTTCATTGAATGCACAAAACTACTTGCTAGGAATGCATATCAATCTTCTGCTCACTTTATTTTGTTCATTTTATTAGAAATACTAATGACTGAATTCCTCCATCGTGAGTTAATTTTTCTAAAGAATTAAGATAAAAAATGCATCCTATTTCCAAAAATCATCTACACCCAATTGAATTATAACGACGTAAAATAAAAATTAGGAAGAAAAACCTGGACTTGTGGTGAGATGTCCACGTGGATGCTAGGAGACGATCCTCCTATGGTTGTGCCTTGGGCTTTCTTATGAGCCATTGCAAATGCAGTCTTTCCATCTTGGATGCGGCTTTGCGAACTTCCTTTTTAAATTCCACCATCCTTTATGAGTTTCTTTTGCTTCCCTTCGTAGAAGCTATTTGAAGGGATGGGTGTGTGGAAGGAGGGAGAAACCACGGAAAGGGTTTAAAACCCGAAAAGGGGGTATTTTGAAAACCCTCCGCGAGTAAGGCTCATTAAAGCCACGGGAAAGGGGTTAATGGCCTTTTTAAAGACTCACAAGGAAGGGGAATAAAAGGTGTAGAAGACCCCTTTGGATATAGGGGATTGCGTATGGGGGAAAAAGAAGGGTTTAAAAAAAACACATGAAAACCCTTCAAGTCAAATGTCGGGGTGGGAAAAGGGGGCTTGTGGAGTCCTTATGACGGAATCTGTGGTATGAAAGGTTTAAAAAGGGAATTTTTGCATGGGAAAAGGGGCCTAAGGGGGCCCTTAGGGGGAATTTAAGATATGGGAAAAAAAAGGGCTATAAGGTAAAAGCTTTTTTTGGGGGGGAAGGGGGTCTTATAGAGCTCCAAGGTTTGGCAGAAAAGGGGGCTTATAGGGCTCCAAGGTTTGGGGGGGAAAGGGGGCTTATAGGGCTCCAAGGAAGAAATTTGAGAGGGGGGGGGGGGGGGGGGGGGGGGAGGGAGGGCTTTAAATAGGCCCACATGAAGGGGGGCTTATTAAGGCCTAAGAAGCTTCCAAAGCTTTTGCGGATTTCTGTGGAGCCACGTGTGGAGGGAGGTGGCTCTCCTTGCATAGCGTGGCGACGGCCAAGGCCGCTGTGACGGCGTGAAGACGGACAGCAACGGCGGCTGATGCGACAGCTCACGGCAGTGTCGACGGGCTTTCTCCCTCTCTGTCAGAAATTGATAGTATAATGGCTCCCCTCACGACTACCCTTAGCCTTCTTTCTCAGCCTGCACACCCCCTTGGTTTAAATAGGGGAAGGGATAAGATCCTCCCTCCCCCACGCGTCGAGGCACATGCTCCATAGTCTAAGCAAGCTCTAGCAAGGATCTTGCTTACACATGCTATTCCCCTCTTCCTCCAGCTCGACAGTCGGCTGGAGGAGAGGGGAATAATTTAAAAAAATTTGCCTTTATCAAAATAAAGAAATTATCCTTACGACTATAAAGAGGGTTCATGCGTGCTATTGGAAGTTTGGTATGTTACACAAGGTCACTAAAAGTAGTGTGACTAATGTTACTTATGGGTCGTATTTGAATACTTTTTTGACATACTTCATGCCTACCAAAGAGATTCTACCATCTTGTGAAAACCTTCTAGTGGTTTCTCCTTTAAAAGATCCTTCCACCTAAGAAATCCTTGCTACATCACAAAGAATTGCTCTTCTCACATGCCTTACATCTACAAACTTGTTTACGGCACATAGAGATGGTATTATGAAAATATCAATTCCTTCTCTACACTCCTAGTAGTAGGAGACGCCATTCCTTTCTTGTGTAAGGATATTAAAAGCTCCTTTGAGATATTAGTTATTATTACATGTATTACATAGTTATATTCTTTTTTTAATGAGGAGATGTAGTAGTTCAAGGAGGAGTCATGCAAGGCCACTGCAGAGCCTTGTGTACAAACTTCTTTATTAATTACATTCTGTTCCACCAAATCCTTGTATACCCCCAATGCCTTCTTTATCAAATACAAACTTGATTGCTCTTCAATATAGTGTGATGCTATGTCTACTATTTCAAGCCAAGGTACAGAGGCTACAATCTAGAATGGACCTTTTGTGGACCCATTCTGAGATATTTATGAAATATATCCCACTAGATTATTCCTTTTTTGTACATCATCGAAAAAAAAATCTGGCCTTTTATATGAAGTTGTCCATTATGGATTTGTATCCTCCAAAGGATGGATGGAGTGGTGCTTGCCCTATGATCACCATGTGGAAGTAGTGAGGATGGTATTTAAAGCCTTTCTTACACTTGACACCATGTTGATGGGTTACATCTATATTCAAGGTGACCTTGAGATTCCAAAGGATAAGGATTTGTCTTAGTATGTGGGGAATATTATTTTGCAAGATATTCTTCATTTTTGACATCTAGAGATACAAATGAATGAGATTTTCTAAGATTATTCATCCAAACTAGCTGATTGCCTTGAAGTTTCTTAGCATCTAATGATATATTCTTTTGCCTTGAATTTTCAACAATTCAAAGCCTCTTCCCATCTATAAAATTCTAACCAACCGGGGAAGGATATTTTAGCCCATGTTTCTATACAAACTCCTTTTGACATATCCTTTTTTGAAACTTGCCAAGAAACTGATTTATTTTAGGCCCATTAGTATCTTCACTTATTTATTATCAATAGATGGCCCATAGATTTTATTTTTATTTATCCATACTTCAATCGACTCTCCATGTTATTCCTTCACTTCCTTTTAAGCCTCAATTAGATCCCCAAATTTAGTTTTTCCTCATTGTCCATTCATTGCAAAATCGTGTTTTTTCACCTCCTCCCTTGTCCTTCGCCAACTACTATACTCCTTTCTACTTTTCCAGCATATTTCTTAACTTCTATCTTATCAAATTCTGTTAAACTACATGAATCTCTATCTTTAAGCCTTTCTTATTTTTATAATTTTGCATATCTATTACTTCATCCTTTTGTGCTTGTTCCCCTTCCTTCTTCTACATCTTTGATTTTTGATCCACCTCACTTGGTTAGTAGGTACTTAGATTTTGATTTGCAAATACCTAGATGTAGAGGATGGAGTCATATAGATTTGTTGGTGGGTCCCCAAATTAATTGGCCGATCATTCCAAGGGAATGGAAGACTCCTATATAAGCTTCTTAGAGTTATTTGCAATTTTGCCTAGATATATCATCAATCCATTAATCCTTCTATTGCATTGACTGCTCATTTTGCTTGGTACTTAGTGCAATACATCGTCATTCTTGATTAAGATGGTGGCTTCCTGGTTTTTGTTTCTTGAAATGGACAAATGAAGAAACCTATTATATCCTTTATAAAGTTGTCATGATTTTATATTTTTAGGATGAGTTAATGGATAAAAGGTAATTTCCTTTCATTATGCAGGTTATTGGTTGGGGTCAAGGAATGTGGATTTGTTCAAGCTAGAGTTATTTATTGAAGATGGTTATTTTAAGCTTTTATTCTCTTTTTCCAAGGTAACAAGGATATGTGGGTAGTTCACTATATGTATACCCTCTATATCAAGTGCATTCAAGGCCTATTTATCAATATCCTTATTTGTGATTTTTTCCTTAATAAAATATATTCCTTTTCTATTCAATCTATAAGTAACCCCTTTATATAGCTTCGTTGTATATGTAAAAAATTTGTGAAAATAATATTTTAAAAATCCCTTATCTTGAATTCATGTGATAAATACATATATTTATGATTGACTCCCCAAGGCAAGGACACTCCCCAATTAAGCGTGGGGGTATGTTGAATGTTGAAACGATTGTATTTTTAGATGGTTTTTATTAGACTTTTAGATAAATTTTGTTTGATTTTGCAGTTGATGGATTGGTTTTTAGATATTTTGGAAGTTTTTTAGAATGGATTGAGTAGTTTTGACAATCTCATGATGGTTTTTTATTGGGTATGATGTTTTGATTGGTTCCATATTGTTTCTATTTGGTTATGATGGGTCTGTTTTACTTTTGTTTTAATCTTATTTCTTTCCATTTGAGAGGATGAGTATAGATGAATGGTTTGAGGAATGATTAAGAGTTTGTTTATTTTTTTAAATGATTGGAGTTGTTTTTGTTTGAGCTATATGATTTTAATGCCTTCTATAGACCTTCTGCAGTGTATTGTTGAGCTTGTATGTGCCTTCTAGTGTATTTTGTGTGCTTCTGTAAATGTTTTGATGGATGGATATTTATCTTGGAGATTATTTCTAATCTTGGCAAAAAAAGAATGGAATCTCTTAATAGCTCAAAGAAGTAGAAGAAGTAGTTAATGAAGACTTGAGCTAAAGATTGAAGGGATTGTGATATTGATGAGCTTCCAAGGGACAATGTTCTGGCTGTTAACCCTTTGACGATGAAAAAGGTGGAAAATCAGGAAAATCTAAAGTAGAAGACAAGGCTAAGGAAAAAGTTAAACGGAAGACGAAGGCGTGCCAATAAAAATATAGAAACATAAGAAGTGCAGAAAAGTCCTAAATCAAGGAGAAAGGCACACAAGAAAAAGTGCAAGTCAATACTTTTGTAAAAGAGTACAAGGTGCAACATGATTTATTTTAAGAGCATCGGTCTCTCACCTATGCAAATTGTAAAAGTATATGGGTGGTAGGAAGGAAGCTAGGAAGATAAGAGGACAATGGGAAAAAGGGGATAAGGGGATGGCCATCCAAAAGGGATTTAGGGCTTTGTATATTAAGTTCAAAAAGTGAATGAGAGATCATTCTTTAGTGTGTGGCAAAGTGGACTCTTCTCTTCTTCTCTCCTTTTCTTCTCTTGCTTGCTTGTGAGTGCTTGAAGGAGGAAGTGTGAGGGAGTGAGCTTGTGAGAGTGAGGGATCTTGTGAGTGCTTGAGGGAGGAAGTGTGAGGGAGTGAGCTTGTGAGAGTGAGGGATCTTGGAGGAGAAGCTCTCCACCATCCTCTCCCTTATCCTCCTCTTCTCTTCTCTGCTCTTGTCTCGTATGTGTCTATGAATGATGAGTCTTGGAGGAAGAGGCTTGAGGATGCTTGAGCTTGCATCATGAATCGTGGAGCTATCGGAGTGCTTGAGAGAGGGAGTAACTCAATTGGGCATCAAGGTAAGATCATTAAACTCATAGAGAAGGATAGCGCGCTGGCAATGTGACAAGTAGCCGTTAGTGCTTGCTTGAAACACTTGAACAATAATCGGTCCAAGCGCCTCTACATTTTAGTTCGGTTGCCGGGACCAACGGATTCAAGCTTGAGTGCCTGCGTGCTTCAAATCAAGCATTGAAGTAAGGGTTTCATCCTTGAACCGGAGGTTGAGGTAGATAGGAGAATTAGGCATGTTAATCGTTAAAAATAAGTAAGTATTTTTGGGTTTGGATATGTAGATGAGTAGGCTAAAGAAGCATGAATGCTATCTCCTGATTTTTGTTTGCATTGGGTAGGATATGATTAAAACAGTGTGAGCACACAATAGGATTTTTGTTGTTGTATAACAGGCTAAAACAAGGAAAAGAAGGGGAAAAAACCAAAACCTTGGGTTAAATACTGGTAAGAGGACCAAGACTAAGGTGAATACAGACCTGGGTAGGGCAATAAGAGGCCAGGGGTGGCAAGGGAGACTTCATTTTGCATTTGAGATATTAAGGAGAGATAGAGAGAGAGACCTATTGACTAGAGCAGATTTTCCTTGGATCCAGGTAAGCAAAACCCTTCCTTTCTTGGCATAGATGTGATCTATAGAGCCTTGTAGAAAGTGGTGGACCAAGCTTGAAGAAATCAACCAAAATCGTTGTGTGTGCCTCATCTCCCCGTAGTTGGAGGACCACTATGTCTTGGTTCGACTCCCAGAATCAAGCAGTCGGACTGTCTAACTGCAAGAGTTGGACAGTCTGCGATCAGACCAACTGTTCAATTGGACACCCACCTATCCAATCGTGGACTACCCATCAGTCGGACCCATCAGTCAGTCCATGTGTTCGATTGGGACTAACCAAGACCCTGCATCCAATCAGACACCCACTTCGATCAAACAACCTTCCTAGTCGGACTCTTATTCTAGTCAGACTCATCGGAGTTAGACCATCCCAATTAGACCGTCCAAGTCTGAGAGTTGGTCCACTCAAAATCGGACAGTCTGATTCTAGGAATCGGACCAACAAGCTAGAATAAGAAAATACCAACCAAGACAAGCTCCACAACTCAGAGCCATCTAGGATCGAAACTAAAACATCCCTTGAAACCCACCCTAGCTTGCCAAATCCAGTAAATAGAGGAAACTGTGACTATACGGCCTAGAGGTAAACTCTAGGAGCCCGATCACATAGTTGAGTAGACGTGTAGCCCAAAGGTTGGCCTCTTGACTATAACCTAGTCTTGATAGAGCATAGAGGGAGCAGCATAGAGCCCAGAAAATCCTTAGGAGTGACTAGAGACCATGCTTGGAGACATATTAGGTCATAAACAAGAAAAGGGGATAGCTAGAATTGCATAATAATTTTGCAAGTGCACCCGACATAGTGATTTCTTCCACATAATTGCACTAGAAAGGGATAGAAAGCGTGATTTTGCACTGTCCACGACAAGGTCCCAACACCGAGTGAATAGAAGTCAAGGAATGTTTTCGATAACAAGGAATATAGGTAGACTTAATAACTTGAAGGAACCCACCAGTAGGAGGAGACCCCAATGGACCATGTCTTGGCACGGCTGGGAATTCACCCAAGTCTAGCTGGTCCACGTTTGCTCCTGACATCATTCACCATTTCCTCTCTTTCTCTAGGCTTGCTAGTACCTCCTCCATTGGCCCACTGTGACTTGGACTGTGACTGGGAATTCACCCAAGTCTGTGATCCCTAGAATGGAGATCAACTTGATGGGCATACCCAGGCCACCAGGACCCTATGTGACCCATCCATTGAGTGATGATCCAGTCCTTTATGTGGAGGAACCTAATGAAGATGAAGCGTACGTAAACCCTACATCTCATATGAAAAAGAGGGCAATCTAGTCCTGATGGACTATCAACTAGTATCAGTGATGGCATTAGGTAGGGGTAGGGGGAGAGGATTCGTAGGGCCAATCTCATGTTGGACTTGCAGTCACTCAGGCCACATCTGATCATGCTGTCCAAAGAGAGAACAAGTGAATAAGGAAAAAGCCGAGACCTTTGATGGGTCAAGTGCAACATCACTCACCTCTTTGCTAGTTGCCCTAGAGGAACGCCATCCCCTAGCCTGAAAAATGTGCCCTCAATACCCTTGATTGGGGTTGTTTGGATTCGAAACATTCAATAGCAAAGACACACCCATCCCAGTGCATGTCATGACTAGAGCACAGATGAAGCAGGCAGGCATATCACTGCGAGGGCCCAACAATTTAGAGGTAGCCTCAATAGGAAAGAAGAGCTGATGGAAAAGGAAGAAAAATACTAACGCAAAGGTATTTCTTAAGACTGAGGATGCGACAACACTTGTGACTAGCAAGAAGGTCACAGATGTAGAGGCAGAGACAATCACTCCAAGGACGACAGAGAAAGGAAGTGCAAAGGTAGGGGAGTATCCCCACCCTAGATTCCAATTCGAAGAAATAGCCAAAGTAAAAGAATGGGTAAAGGAAGCCCACGAGCACCTCAAGGACGTCTCGATCCTATCTTAAAGGATGAAGATCTCTCTAGTGAAAGCATGCCAGTCTCACTTGCATGACCAAGGTCGAGAGACGCACCCATGCCATAGGCAGTGCCACCTAGGCCAAGTCTAGATGCCATGAGTCAGTTAGTCAGTCAAGACCAATGGCCAAGGAGCACACACCTAGGAGAGAGGCAGAACCTCCTTGCGACATTAATGACCACCCCAGTGACCCTGAGTTTAGGAGACCTACTCAGACAACACCCTACGCTTATGGCACGAGTTGAAACACTGGGTACAAGGACCAATGGAGCATGCTACTACTGATTTGCATGATCATGATGCAGTCATGCAGATACCCAACATTGCACTACACTCAGTGCTGAAGTCACTACACGCTAATGCCTTTTGGGAATGCACTAAGACACACATAGTTTTGCCTATCCTAGCCCCGAGGAGACATAAAACGAAAGGAATCATAGATAGTGGGGCAGGAGTGTGTTGAGTCATAATGTGTTCCAAGCTTCGGAAACCCGCCTATCAAAATCGCTAGGTTCAACATCACTTTAGCTAACAAAACAAAAGTAAGGGCCATTATGAGTGTTAAAGAATCCACCAGTAAAGATCGCACGTGTCCAATTCTCTGTGAACTTCATTGTCATGAAGGGAGTGGACTACAACATTCTGCTAGGACAACCTTGGATGAGGAATGCTCGAGTCATTGAAGACTGAGGCAATGGTCTAATGTTCTTAGGGAACCAAATGGAAGCAGTAAAGTTCGAGATGGACACTCGGAAGAGATAGCATCTAGGTCGACTCCCATTCTCAAACGAGGAGGAGACGTACAAACAAACTGAAAAAACTACAAGTGTGTCAAAGAGGGAGCCCATAGAGCCACTCTATATGATGACCATGAGCTCAAGCATCTGACCTAAACCTATCTCTTCCCATGTTCCTAGCAATAGGCTAGAATTGCATGAGATCCTTGAGTATCGGGCATGTGAATTGATTGGAAATTCTATTGTTAATCTCAAGCCTCTCAAAGACCTCCTAGACGATCCTAAGCAGAAATGGACTAAGGTGCATGACTTGAACCTAATGTACAATTAGGCCTTAGTCACCGACAAAGGATAGGATAGAGAGGAGAGTCTAGGGGATGACAAGCGGACAGGAGGAGAAAATTTTGATGATGAGTATGAGGACTTCCCCTCGAATAGTGAGGAAACCGGGGAGGAAGTAGACATCGTAGAATATAACATTGAAGGACGGGTGATAGAATAGATCAAAGTAGACTCCAAGCCCCAAGAAGGGAGTACTTACAGGATCAAGAGAGGAGTCACACAGATGGAATGCGACCGCTCGTGGCTGGAGCATGTGGAAACAATAGTTTACGGACAAGCAAGGATAGCCCAACCAACCAATGGCAACACCCTTGCTTACGACAAACGCACCCATCGAGATCTGACTAATAGGGGAAACTCCTTTGTCTAGCGAGGATTGTGAGTTTAATTCTGAATCAGAGGTTAGTACAGAGATCGACTCGGAGATACCCCAACCTCCTAGGACCAAATGCACCAAGGGGTACTTGCCAGTCCACCTAAGGCAAAGGCAATTGAAGGAAAAAAGGAGAAAATAGACGAAGAAGGTGGAGGCAGAGTAGGAGAAGAAACCATAAGACCTAGCGAGATGCTTTATGAAGTTTAAGAAGGACGATAGAGTAGTGGTCCTATTGGGAGCAAAAAGACAAGGATAGACAAGTGAGGCGATCGAGGGACTTGCCAAGGTCAAGGAGGTCAACTTGGTAGGGGAAGGCGAAAATCCTTGATCAATATTTATAGCCGATGCCCTGACTAAGGAGGAAGTGGCCAGTCTCATGGCGGTCTTGCAAGAGTATGTGGATGTGTTTGCTTGGTCCTTAGATGAGCTCAAAGGCGTGGATCCTAGAGTGGTGATGCATAACATACCAATGGCCCTTGATGTGGTGCCCGCTAAAACAATGACCATACCCCATGAATCCAAAACATACCTAGGCTGTGAGGGAGGAAATCAATAAGCTAATGAGGGCAAGATTCATCTATGAAATAGAGCACACGGACTAGGTGTCACCAATTGTGATAGTCATGATGAAGAATGGGAAGATATGAGTGTGCATGAATTATAAGAAGGTTAACGCTATGACAAAAAGGGATAATTATCCATTGAAGAGCCCAAGGACAACACCTAGTCTACCAAGAGAGCAGGCCTCATGGTGGCATCTACAATGCCCGTGCCCTCAAAAATCTGCAAGAAACACCCTTCCTCTCAACAAGAAATCATGCTCACACACAAGAATCCAGCACACAAGAAATATAACCATAATCTTCATCCTCACAGCAGTCAATTTAATGACAGACCAGACGATGCAAGAATTAGGTTTGAAGAATTTAGAAACTGCTCATATAGTTTTACGTATGGCTGATCAAAGAAAAGTGACTCCTTTGGGGTTACTTCGCAACGTGAAATCTGTAATTGCTGGACTAGAATTTCATGTAAATTACTTAGTAGTTCTCTCATTGTCGAATATCTCTTCATATTCTGTGTTGCTGGGTCGACCTTGGTTGTACCAAGCAAGGTGCACTTAGGATTGGTATAAAGGTTCAATTGTGATTGGTCCTCGAAGTGATAGGGTCAAGATTCAAGTTACCACAAAAGGGTTTTTGAGGGAGTCAGGAGATGAAATAGTTAGTGAGATGGATGAAAAGTCTAATAGTGAATTCTATGATTCAGAAGTAGAGAGGACCGATAACGAAGGGCCTTATGCTTGGTTATTTAAAACACAACGACCAGCAAAAGCAAAAAAATTAGAGGTTAATATTGTGCATCAGCCTAGCAAAGCAGAACAAGTGGGTATTGGTGAATATGCTGTTAATTTTTCATCAGACAATGATTTTGATAGTGATATTACTCGCTGGTTGTCTACCTCGGAAGATACAACCCTAGACTGTTTAATGGTTTCAGTAAAGGAGGATAAATATCCTGTGGATGTAATCCATGAATTCAATGATTTGAATGATTCATTTTTCGATGCATGTCCTGGATTTGGTAAAAATGAGGAAGAAGGTGACCTTGGAGATGCATTTTTTGCATATAACAGATCGGAAATCTTTTCCCCTCATGACTTAGAAGAGGAGGGGGAGAATGAGGCAGGAACATCAGACTTAGATGAAGTTTCAGTAAGCTCCTCTATGGAGGAAGTCAATACTATTGAGAATGATCATGACGAACCTGAGGAGAGTTTAGTTACAACATTTCCTTATGAGTTAGATATTCTGCCTTTTGGGTTCGAACAACTTCCAGTTGTTGCTAAAAGATCTTACTATCGTCAGCTAGAAAAGAAAGAAAGAGAAAGAAGAAAAAGGAATGGTTGCAAACCTTTACAACAGCCGATATTACATGATGATAGAGATGACCCATCTCCAGCTTTAAATAGATTTACGTAGACTTTTAATGAATGCCATGGTAATTATGATAGGATAATCAATGATTTAAATGAGACTTTGGAAATAGAACGTGAGGCAGCAGTGACAGCTGTGAATGAAGCAATGAAGAAAATTGCGGAGTTACAAAAATAAAAGTCAGAATTCCAATTTAGGGAGAGGCGGTATCTAGAAGAAATTTCACTTCTAGAGATGTATTTAGAAGAGCAAGAATCTAAATTAAAAAATGATGTACAACAAATGGAACGAATATCGCCTATTCCTAGGAAATGCTCAGTGGAATGTGGGCAAACAAATGAATTTTATACAAGAAGTAAACCTCTGGCTATTTCTGGAATTGGATTGCAAGAGAAAAACTCGACTACTGCTCCTTGGCTATATTATTCCCTTAAGCGCTCTATGAGCAGTAGACAAAAGCCGTATCATTATTTAAAAAGAAGGAAAAAATTAAAAATAAAAAAGGCGTACCAAATAATCCTTTTTTTTTTTGATTTGTTGTTAACTTCATATTTTAGGTTTTTGCGCACCTTAGCTTAGTTAGTCTTCACCTGGTTAGGTAGTTAGTTGCACACACGGTTGGGATACTCCAGTGCTAGGAACTTATTACACGGGAGTTTGACTAGGTGGCCAGTTTCTAAAGGAGTTTCATTCTTTATTGAGCTAACCTATTAATGGTTTAGTGGTTAGTGGTTGCGTTCTGTGCAGGTTTAATGATTTTTGCAAATTTGTGAACCACTACGTGTTTATTCTCGCATTATTTTGGAGCTGCCACGTCAACATTCATAACAGGTTGTTTCATATCTAATCTATCTATTTATATTCGTTTGAAATAAAGGACAGTAACAATCTCTATAACTTGATTGAAATAATTTAGAGATTTCACAACCTAAGTAATTACAAAAGGAACACAAAACATTTAAAACATAAATACACTGAAAGATACATAAACAATTTAGTCTATATGAGAGTCCACTCACATGGGATGGGACTTAGTACCAGGGAGTGCTTAAAAGGGGGTGATGTGTGTGCATGACATAGTGAATTCCATTGTATGGATGTCTAATTGGGAATCCAATAGAGTTTTCCCTGGACTTTTTGTCGCTTTTTAGCGATGTGGGGTAGCTGAATAACAAGGTTCTCTCCACGAAATTTTGACTAGGAGTAGAGTGGAAGATAAATGCTGAGCTGGTGAGTATCTTTGCTTGTCATTTGCCTAGGCAAGGTGACTGATATTATGTGCTAGATTAGATTCCTCGCGTGACATTGTTGAGCTAAAATGTTTGAAAGTTCAATTTGGTGATGTATTCCTAGCCTTCTAGTCATTCCTATAAGTCACGAGATTCAAAACTAAAGTAATAATAATAAATTAAGTTCGGGAGAGTCGATCTATTTATTCTTCTAAAAAGACAAAGAATAAAAAGAAAAAGAAAGAAAAGAAAAAAAAAAACGCCCTGAGACTGCAGGGTTGAAAAAAGAAAAACCAAAAGAAGATAACCATCGCCTCTGAGGTCCTGGTAGGCTGTAGGGATTTCCTTGACGGGTGCCCTACGTCCGATGCCTTGCATCTCTTTAGGGTGGGACCTTTTGGGAAGGAGAATAAATATATATACTCTTTTGACTTTTTTTTAAAAAAAATCCAAAAACAAAACAAAGAAAAGTTATTCTAAAAAAAATCAGGAAAGTTTGGAGTTAGGGACCATTTACTGGTTGTTCTAGTAGAACATGGAGGGTTAGCAGTTAAACCATAGGAGTCCTATTTGGTATTGTAGTATTGGATTGCCTTGTTTGGGTTCTTTGATAGGCATGGACCTTATCAGTGACGCTATTTCAGAAGCAATATTTCTAGTAGGATAGTAGTGTGGCAATTTATTGCCTAGACGGATTATTGTTGTTTAGCGGCTCTAGATAGCTTCCTTGTTGGTATATTCTATGCAATGGATGACGCTCTGTTATGCACTTTAGTGGGCAGAGTGAGTAAGGGGAATGTTAGGTTGCACTAGTTTTTACATAATTTCCTTGACATGTTTGTATTGTTTACGTTTTACTATGACACCAATCAGTATTTTTCTACCTTTGCAGTGTCTACTAGTTGTCCATGTGTGGTTTTGCAGATTTTGTAGCTGTGCTCGTGAGGACGCTTCGCAATTAAGTGTGGGAGAGTATAATTTTTTCTTGAAGTTGCGTAGTAGTGTTCGTGATGCTGAATGTTCGTGATGAAGATGTGCTCGTGAGGACACTTCGCAATTAAGTGGGGGAGAAATGACAACACCTAGAAACAATGCCTAGCATTGCAAAACTTTTTAGCAATATTCTATACAATTGACACATTGTTACCAAATTTTCACATTAATTTAATGCAGATGCGATTGTAATTTCGTCTTTGGAGGACCTGTCTCTGTAGTCCTACAAGTGGAAAATCCTAGTTCAAAGGATTTTTGTGTTAGAGGGTGGACTTAGGAAAATACCAAATAGAATTCGATAGTTTTATCTAATCAGAAGGGATTATTTTTTATTAGTGGAACCATGAGTATTTGAGTTAATATGAGAAAGGAGGGGAAACATTTTGATAATGGCAACCTCATAGGCAAAAATGCAAGAGAGGTTAGTCGTATAATGAAGGTGGAAAAGTAGCTAACATTTTAGCTTAACAAAAAAAATTTATGTAAGAGAGGATGCTAGTTGAAAGAGAAGGGGGGGTGTTCTTCTATGTGTTATGGTTCTAAAGGTTAGGAAATGAGTTTTTAAAAAAACCATAACTAAAAGAAAAAATGTTGCATGTGGATTTAAAGAGGTTATGACTAAGGAGAAGGGCGCCCTCATCCTAGGGGGCACATCATAGTGGGAGATGAAGAGAGGGAGAAGGGGAAAAGACTAAGTGGAAGAGGAAGAGGAAAGGGAGAGGAAGTCCAAAAGCCAATTGAAGAAGAGGAAGGGGAGGAGTTAGTGGAAGTTGAAGAGTCATGAGAAAGAGAGGAGGGGGTACCATCCTATAAAAAGGGAGAGAGAGCAAACTAAAGGGAGAGAAGGGCGCCATCATCAAGAAGAGGATACTATCATCCTGAAGGAAGTGCCATCAATTCAAGCCATCCAAGCAAGAGGATTTGAAGAAACAATTGAAGTTGGAGAGAGCAAGAAGAGAGAATTGAAGCCCATGCCTATTCCATAGCCATTACAATGTCTTCTCCTTCTACCTCCATTTTGGAGCCTTTCTCTTCTCTTCTCTCTTAGTCATCAACATAAAACCATGGAAGCTAAGCTCTTATGTTTGGACTTAATCAAGATTAAGTCTTAAAAGAGTTACAAGTGGCTTTTCCATGGCAACAATGCAATTGACCAATTGATCTCTTGGGAGAGGGAAAATGATGAGCTCACCATTGGGAACGATTGGATAGACTCCCCTTTGCTGGACTACAAAGGACACGGCTCCCAAAGATGCAATTACGTTCTCATACTTCACGTAAGTGCCTTAACTTGTTTAACATTAAAAAAATAATTTTACATAAATATTTCTTTAGTTTGGAATTTTTATAAAATGCCTTTGAATCTCAATTTCAACTCTAGATAGTTTTTAGAATTTATGTAGGTCTTATTTTTATTTCAAAAATAGAAAAACTGTTAAAGATGCTTTAAAATGACTTAAAAATGACACAAATAATTTTTTATAAAATGGCTGATTGAAAATTTATAAGTTATGATATTTTTTCTATAAAGGTTATGACTCAGAATATTTACTGAATTTTTATCAGAATTTTTAAAGATGTTGTATATATATATTTGAAAATTCAAAAATAGTTATTTTTAAAGTAAAATAGTAGTTTACATTTAAATAAAAAATGTTCTCTATCAATAAAAATATAGATCTTTACATGAAAAGCTGAAAAGATAATTCCTGATTGCTGATGAGTTTTTGTAAGCTTTAAGATGAAAAGAAACATCAGTTTAATTATATTTTACTGAAAGAACATTTACATGAACATAGTGTTTTTATTTTAAGTAAATAAAACGATACGTGGTGTACTACTCAATAACACAGGGATGGGTGAAAAATGAGAGATGCAATAGTATTTTATGATTTTTTTGATGATAAGAAAATTATAACCTTAAATTTAATTTACAAATATCAGAAACGTAATAAAATAATTATTTGATGGCATGAGGGAAAGCCTCAGCATCCATATTTAAGATCTACATTTTGTTTATATTAAAAAGAAGTCATCTGATGATTGTGATAAAGAGTGGAGGGCCACTAGGACTAACTGATAAATTAAACGGAAATATGGGGATTTAAAATGAATTATGTATGTATTTATCGCTAGAGTAGAGAGAGAGAGTACCTGTTTTTATCTTGATTGATATTTAGTGAAGAGAAAGAAGGAAAGGACGTCATACTCGCAAAATGAATTAAGTATTTAAATACTAAAAAGTAAACGACGAAATTGCAGTACGGAGTGGAGAAACGTTTATGAAGGGATTAAAGTTTATGGGTTTTTAAAACGTTAGATGCTTTGATTTGAATGTTTGCTGTTATTTAATAAGTAAAATGAATTAATTCTAATCAGTTGGAGAAGAGAAATATAAAAGGAAATTTAAATGGGGGTATTCAAATAGATCCAAGGGATCTACACCATGAAACAAACTTCTTAAAGTCAAACATCAAAGCTTCCTGGATAAACCGCCACTAGTATGGCAGGAAAAATTTATAAGGAGCCGCTCCTGAAAGATGGAGGGAAACTGTAGTTATCCTAGGTTAGCGTTTTAGTGCCCAATATAAAGACCTAGCTGAAAAAGGTTGAAAAGAAACGAAGTGTGAGATTAAGTATGTTTACTGGAGTTTAGATATCTATAGTTGGACTACTACAAACGAGTGTCGTAACTATTGAGGAAGGCTAGTACAAATCATAGAAATTAGTTATCAATATCACTTATTCAGTGCAACAACTCCTAGGAGTTGGCTTGACATCCGGGTTAAAAGTGGCTTGGTTTTTGGCCAGTCATACTTAATCTCACACTTCGTTTCTTTTCAACCTTTTTCAGCTAGGTCTTTATATTGGGCACTAAAACGCTAACCTAGGATAACTACAGTTTCTCTCTATCTTTCACTAGCGGCTCCTTATAAAATTTTCCTGCCATACTAGTGGCGGTTTATCTAGGAAGCTTTAATGTTTGAATTTAAGAAGTTTGTTTCATGGTGTAGATCCCTTGGATCTATTTGAATACCCCCATTTAAATTTCCTTTTTATATTTCTCTTCTCCAATTGATTAGAATTAATTCATTTTATTTATTAAATAACAGCAAACATTCAAATCAAAGCATCTAACGTTCTAAAAACCCATAAACTTTAATCCCTTGATAAACGTTTCTCCACTCTGTACTGCAATTTTGTCATTTGCTTTTTAGTATTTAAATACTTAATTCATTTTGCGAGTATGACATCCTTTCCTTCTTTCTCTTCACTAAATATCAATCAGGATAAAAACAGATACTCTCTCTCTCTACTCTAGCGATAAACACATACATAATTCATTTTAAATCCCCATATTTCCGTTTAATTTATCAGTTAGTCTTAGTGGCCCTCCACTCTTAATCACAATCATCAGATGACTTCTTTTTAATATAAACAGATCTTAAATATGGATGCTGAGGCTTTCTCTCATGCCATCAAATAATTATTTTATTACGTTTCTGATATTTGTAAATTAAATTTAAGGTTATAATTTTCTTATCATCAGTAAATATCATAAAATACTATTGCATCTCTCATTTTTCACCCATCCTTGTGTTATTGAGTAGTACACTACGTATCGTTTTATTTACTTAAAATAAAAACACCATGTTCATGTAAATGTTCTTTCAGTAAAATATAATTAAACTGATGTTTCTTTTCATCTTAAAGCTTACAAAAACTCATCAACAATTAGAAATTGTCTTTTCAGCTTTTCATGTAAAGATCCATATATTTATTGATAGAGAGCATTTTTTATTTAAATGTAAACTATTATTTTGCTTTAAAAATAACTATTTTTGAATTTTTAAATATATATAAACCATCTTTAAAAATTCTGATAAAAATTAAGTAAATATTTTGAGTCATAACCTTTAAAGAAAAAATATCACAACTTATAAATTTTCAATCAGCCATTTTATAAAAAATTATTTGTGACATTTTTAAGTCATTTTAAAGCATCTTTAACAGTTTTTTGATTTTTAAAATAAAAATAAGACCTAAATAAATTCCAAAAACTATCTAGAGTTGAAATTGAGATTCAAAGGTATTTTATAAAAATTCCAAACTAAAGAAATATTTATGTGAAATTATTTTTTTAATGTTAAACAAGTTAAGGCACTTACGTGAAGTACAAGAACGTAATTGCGTCTTTGGGAGCCGTGTCCTTTGTAGTCCAGCAAAGGGGAGTCTATACAATCGTTCCCAATGGTGAGCTCATCATTTTCCCTCTCCCAAGAGATCAATTGGTCAATTGCATTGTTGCCATGGAAAAGCCACTTGTAACTCTTTTAAGACTTAATCTTGATTAAGTCCAAACATAAGAGCACATCATAACACATAGAAGAACACCCCCACTTCTCTTTCAACTAGCATCCTCTCTTACATAATATTTTTTTGTTAAGCTAAAATGTTAGCTACTTTTCCACCTTCATTATACGACTAACCTCTCTTGCATTTTTGCCTATGAGGTTGCCATTATCAAAATGTTTCCCCTCCTTGCTCATATTAACTCAAATACTCATGGTTCCACTAATAAAAAATAATCCCTTCTGATTAGATAAAACTATCGAATTCTATTTGGTATTTTCCTAAGTCCACCCTCTAGCACAAAAATCCTTTGAACTAGGATTTTCCACTTGTCGGACTACAGAGACACGTCCTCCAAAGACGAAATTACAATCGCATCTGCATTAAATTAATGTGAAAATTTGGTAACAATGTGTCAATTGTATAGAATATTGCTAAAATTTTTTGCAATGCTAGGCATTGTTTCTAGGTGTTGTCATCCATTACCATAATAGAGCACATGCTCGAAAGGGTAGCAAGCAAAAAGGGCTACAACTTTTTGGATGGCTTCTCAGGATACAACCAAGTGCAAGTACATCTTGATGATAGGCACAAGACCGCATTTGCTATTGAGTGGGGTGTTTTCACTTACATTGTAATGCCCTTTGGGTTTATGAATGCACCTGCAACCTTTCAGTGGTTAATGTGCACCATCCTCAAAGATATGCTTAGACAAGACCTAGAGGTGTTTGTAGATGGCCTATGAGTGCACTCTTGTTGGGTAGAACACTTGGGGAAGCTGCAAGTAGTCTTTGAACATTGCAGACTTTACAACCTGTCATTGAATCCATTGAAATGCCAGTTCTCGGTTAAGCATGGATGCATCACAAGGGCACGTGGTGTCCAAGAACACCATAGCCACTCCACTCGTCATCACCACTAAAGCACTATAAGGGAGTTCAGTGTTTCTTGGGTCACATATGATACTATCTGTGCTTTTTGTTGAATTACACTTTGATTGCAAGGCCATTGTACAAGATGCTAATCATATTTGAGTGGATTGATGAGTGCCAACGAGCATATGAGGAGTTGAAGAAGGTTCTTACAACTGCACCAATCTTACAAGCCCCAAACTGGAACATCACCTTTCACGTGCATATAGACGCGTCTAAGTGTGATATTGGAGCTATCCTATGGTGTGCCAGCTTGGGGTGCATAATTTGGATTACCTCGTGAGTTTTGCTAGCAAACAAAATCACCGACATGGAGATGAACTACTCCACCACAGAAAGGGAAGGGCTTACCATGGTGTTGTTGTAAAGAAGTTATGACACTACCCCTCAGCCACGCCTTTCACCTTCTTCATAGACCATCAAGCATTGCTCTATCTTGTAAATAAGCCATGCGCTACTGGATGCATTGCTAGATGGTTGCTTATTCTTTTAGAATTTGATTTCTCTGTGGTCATACACAAGGGCAAGCAACACTACATGGCTGATCACCTGTCCCAAATACCTAGAGAAGAAGTTGTTGGGCCGAGCATAACTGACGATTTGCCGGATGCTCACCTTTTCAACATGTCTAGTGAGAAATATTTGTTCAAAGTTGATCTAACACTGTATTGGGTGGACGATATAGTCCAAACCGATAGACCTATCAAGAAGGCTAGGCTTTGGCAACTTATTCTAAGAATCCAATCTTACCAGTTGATGGCCGCTCAACTCTATAGGCTAGGGCAAGATGGGTTGCTACGGCAATGTATGTGTGAGCACGATATGCATGACGTGTTGAGCGAAGCACATGGAGGGATTGCTGGAGGGCACTTCAGTGGTGGGGATATGACAGCCTGCAAGGTGCTGCAATATCAGTTGTGGTGGCCCACCTTATTCCGTGACGCTGCTAAGTCTGTAAAACATTGCAACGAGTGCCAAAGGACTAAAGTTCCTTCTTGAAAGGATAAGATGGAGTTGACCCCTATTATTGCACAGAAACCCTTTGAGAAATGGGGTGTTGACTTCATTGGACCCATCAGTCCCCAGCACAATATTCACAGGCTAGATACATCATAATAGCAACTAAGTATCTTACAAAATGGGCCAAGGCACGAGCCACTAGGAAGAAAGATGCTAGGACCACATCAAAGTTCTTGTGGGAGTAAATCATCTCACGATTTGGTTGCCCTATTGAACTAGTAAGCGACCAAGGCATGCACTTCATCAACAAGGTGATTGCCCACCTGCCCTCAACCTTCTTACTCATTCACAGGAAATCCTCACCCTACTACCCTTAAGCTAATTGTAACGTGTCCACTAGAATTATCCAGGACACGTCTTAGCAGTCCATCGGAAAGGATGTCTAGAAAACTCCGCCCGGCACTCCCATGGAATGTTACGGGTTTTGCAATCTAGGTCTTCCCGTGTCTGCCACGTAGCGGAAGTATCCTGGCCGTTCCCACTTAGGATCGACCTGAATTTGGGTTTTCCTTTTTGGTCATTAGCTAGCAGCAACTAGCGTCAGACCCGAGCGAACTACTTTACGCAGAAACGCCAGGTCCGAAGCGGATTCACGCTGCACTTGGTTCAAGGAGAATGGGAACGAGAGGGATGCAAAACTCAACCTCTCTGCCATAAGGCATAGTCCCATTCCGTTCCCCTAAAACAACGTAAATTGGGTAAAACATAATTCTAGGTCATTGCTTTCGATGAACCTCCCGCTGCTCTTCGAGATTTTTGAGAAAAGTTCCCGACTAACCGGGACCACCCAACCGTAGGACAGACCCATGGCCCATCCTCCGCACTTTCCTCAGTTTGTTTTAGTTATGTAATTATCTAACACATTAATTTGACATATAACAACCAGCTTCTTTAATTAACCCTGTTAAGCACTGGTTCCTTCACGTAATCTTATCACGTGACATAGAAAAACAATATCAAACAACTTCTTTATTATCATTTCATCATTTTATCTTTGAAATACAAGGAGTTCCGCCCGTAGGCTTGTCCCTAATCCGCCCGAAGGCTATCCAGTAATCCGCCAGGGATCACTATTCCAAGCTTCTGCCCGTAGACTAGTATGCGGGCCTCGAGATCCAATCCCGAGTCACGTTAGCCTCTTGTGCAGGACGCGGAAGGTGAGGGATTTACGGCCAGAGCCCCCCTTGGCACCCAAGCATCCTCCTGCTCCAAGTAGAGCTCAACGGAAAGACCTCTCGCGGCGGGTTCGGTCCACGTTCCCGGCACGGTCAACAACCCCCTTGGTTAGGGTCAGGCAGGCAGTCGGGGGTAACTGAAGCTGCCTCTCCCTTCAGGCCTTCAACCTGAAGCATTTATATATCTTTTCATCCTTTAGTTCCTTGAGCAAACAATGCAAACAGTGCTTTCTAAACTGTTACAAGCACAATCAATTCCAGTGGTCGTTTATTTGGCCAACTGTTAAGGAGTAAATCCTTCTCTCCGAATGCGTCCAGCATTCGATCCGGGATCAATTGCGACTTGGCAAGATCCCCAAGTTTTGTTTGTTCACCCTTTTGTCCTTGGGTTAGGGCCATACCCTAATAACTCAACTTAACCAACACCTTAGGTTTTATTTACAGTAAATCCTGGCGACCATGTCGCTTCAATTTATTGATTGGTCATTTTCTTTTAAGCAAATACCTAATTTCCCTTTTTCTTGGCAAATTTTCCCCAAGAAAGGTGATGTAACATGATGATTACTCATCCTCGTGCAAGTTAAACTTGCGCAAGAACTTACCAACCTTATTTCAAGAAATGGCAAAGCTCTCTTGTGAACAAACCACAAGTCTATGCGACGTTGCAACTTATTGCACAAGTGTCGCATCTATTCCATGGGATCATTTCACCCATTGAACGGCGTTTTCTGGTATCGGAATTATCTCCAGATGAGAAGCAGGGTTTAGGGTGTCTTGTTACCCAACCCATTCCTAATTACACTAGGCCGACCATGGTCCTAGGAATTCCAACTCAATCCGATTTTCATCATTTGAACGAGTGACCCTTAGGGTAGAATCCTTAGATCGTTTCTTCCAAGCCCGTCCAATTGTCCCTACATTCCGTGAATGTGGGTAGGACCTTTGGGTATGAGGGTTTCGACTTGGCAACAAGTGTGAAACTAAGTCAAGTCCTTAACGTGCTAAACCCTAGTTAGCACTTGGGATATATTGTATCGATTTAACCATCCTAAATGAGTCCTTTGCGGTTTAGGTGTTTTGGATAGACCCATTTACTTGTCTTACGACAAGGACAAGCCATTCCTAAAGATATTGTCTTGATCTAAGAGGGGAAAGACTAGTTGCATTACGTCATAACTCACGTAAGCATGCGATTCATTTTCTCTAGATTCACAATCCCTAACTACTCTTGTTAAGACCAAGCACTTGCTAAAATTCACATAACTTCCATTGATCCTACTAGGACCTGGATTCACGATTCATGCTACTAAGCTTTTACGGTTTTATGTTAAAATGAACCGTGCAGCCTTTCCCTAACTACACCTCTTGATGAATGAAGTTCTCACGTATGATGAATGTGCAACATGCAATCCTTTCCTAACTACAAGTAGTTAAATGAGATTCATGCCAATTGAAGCTAGAGTTAATCTATTTAATGCAACCCCTAGAATTATTTCCACGCTTTGCTATTTCCTACGGGTGATAACGACTTCCAAGAAGATTTGTCTAAAAATGTGTCATGCCATTAATCTTTCCATACCCAGTAAAAGGTGTACCTCAATAATTTCAACCTTGTAATGAGGCAACAGTTGTCCTAGGCTCGTCACTTTTGAATGCACAAAAGGAAGCTTACTGGTAAGGTCCTAAAAATGCATAGACACCTTATGTTCTTTTCACTCATTCCATTGAACGTACCAATGGCCAATTTTCGTATCTTGAGCTAATTCTAGTAAATGTTCAATAGCCAATTCATTTTCCAACTGCATTTAACTTGACTAGTTGAATTTGAACATGCATGAGTGCTTCCTAATCCATGAAGTTAACGTGACTACTTCAATACTTTTGTGTGGAATCCAAATAGATAAAACCTGGACTTGTGAACTCCGGGAAATATCCACGTAAATACTAGGAGAAGATCCTCCCGCTGGCATGCCTTGTGACTTTTTAGGGCCATCGTAGGCATGATTTCGGCTTGTGGTTTGCCTTTGCGGTCTACCAATTTTACTCCTCTTGGTATGCAGCCTTATGATCTTTGCCTTTTCCCATCGTACATAGGAAATTCCTTCACGGGACTTCAGATGAATGCTGCTTGCGGAAAAAGGGGCTTTATGAGCTTCTTAGGAAGGAACTGGGGTGGTAGCTAGGAATGGATTTACGGATGGCTTGTGGGCTTTGAAGCTTATTTGCGGAAAGGCTCTTACGATGGGTCTCGCGGGAAGGGAGCTTTATAAGCTTCTTCTTCTTCTCTTCAAAATTCCGAGGCTAGGAATTGGCTTATGGGGGATTAGTGGGAAGGGGCTTTATAGACTTCCTCTTCTTCTATTCAAGTCTCGGGGGGTGTAGGAATGGACTTATTGGGGAATCTAGCGGGAAGGGAGGCTTAGGGTAGCCCCCTTAGAAGCTTCTAAGAAGCTTCTTACAACTATCAGAGGACCACGTGGATGAGAGGAGGGGGTAGTAACGGGTGGAAGATGATGTCTTGAAGGTGGCCCACAATCAGCATGTTGAAACGGCGGCCGTCATAAGGGATGGGGGCAGCAAACTTAGCCGGAAGTTGGCGGCGTCTCGGTAATGGCAGCAGGCGGCCGGCGCAACTTTCCTCTCTCTCTCTACGCAGCACCGCCCATCCCTCAGCCCAGCAACCTCCAGTCCCTCTCTTCCTTTCTCCACGTAGCCTCTCTGCTTCCTTCTTTTTCTCACTCCACGCAGCACGACAACTCTCTACTTCCTCCCTCTTCAATGGCGCAGCACAGCCGTCCTTCAGCATAGTAACCTCCAGTCCCTTTCCTTCGCGGCAGCCTCCTCACGGCCCCTCCGCGGCCTCTCAGCTTTCCCCACCACCCCTTCTCACCCCTTAGAGGGGGGTATTTATAGGAAGGGGGGGTAAGGTCTCCCTCCCCCACGTGGTGCCTGCATGGCTCCTCTTCCTCCACCTCTCCTATTTCCCAACATAGCCCCCATCCTCTTCCCTCAGCCACGCTTCGGCTGGGGGAAAGAGGAAAAAAATTTGAAATAAATCTAATATTATCCTCTTAACCTCCCCCCCCAAGAGGAGGTTCATACGAGGATATGCAGGTTTCTTTAAACCATTAGTCGTCGTTTTTGCCACTATCGTATACAATCGCACTGTCCGTTAACATAATGCTAGCATTATCATTTGCCCGAGACTTCACACGGCCTCGTAACATTTTCAACGGGAATATTACATTCTCTCCCCCTTGGAGGAATCGAGATGTCCTCATCTCAAGATAAACTGGGTTATTGATGGTTGAGAGTGCTTTCATCGATCGAAGTGGCATCCTCCTCAGGACAGTCTTTCCACTGGACGAGGCATTCTCTCAAGGTTTTGGATCGCAGTTGTTTCTCTCTAATATCTAAGATCCTATCAGGCCGTAGCTCAAGGACTCCTTGACTAAGTATTACAACTTGTTGGTCATCAAGTAAATGGTTAGGATTAGGTATATACTTCTTCAGTAGGTTGATATGGAATGCATTATGAACCCTTAGGTTCTCAGGGAGTTGCAGTCTATACGCATTAGGTCTTAAGCACTTGAGGATCTTGTATGGTTCACAATACCTTGGACTTAGCTTCCTGCAAGCTTCTAAGCTAGGGAACTCTTCTTTGTGCGTATGCGAATGAAGACCATGTCTCCTTTCTCGAAGATTGAAGGTTAAAAAATCTACATATGCCTTTTGTCTATCCTTGGTGGCTTGGATGTCCTGTCTTATTAACTTTATTTGGTCATCCATCTCTTCCAACATCTACCTTGAAGGTTAAACCCTCAAGGTTGGATCTGAGAAGTTTAGGGAACTTCAACGTCATGACCATACAATGCGTGGAAAGGGGTCATCTGAATACCTTGTTGGTAAGAAGTATTGTAGGCAAATTCAACTGAAGGCAAGTATTGAATCCACCTTTTTGGCTCACGACAGCAGTGTGCCCTAAGCATGTCCTTGATGACTTGATTTATTTGCTCCGTTTGGTCATCAATTTGGGGATGGTAAGCTATATTAAAATAGAATTGAGTCCCAATAGCTCCAAAGATAGCTCTCCAGAAGTGTGATGTGAAGAGAGAATCATGATTACTAATGATTCTTCTGGGTAACCCATGTAGCTTGAATATCTCCTTGATAAACAACCTTGCTATGTCTGAGGCTTTATAGTTTGTCTTTACCAGAATAAGGTATGCAACCTTAGTCAACATGTCAACCACAACCATGATGGAGTGGTATCCTCTCTGAACTTGGGGTAGGTCAATCAACAAAGTCCATACTGATGAATTCCCTTTTTATTTGGGGAATGTTGAGTGGTTGCAACTCCCCTGGCATTTTGACATGTTTGTCTTTGATACGTTAACAAGACAAACACTCAGCAAAATATTTGAGAATGTCACCATTAAGCCTCTCCCAATGGTAGCTTTTCCTAACTGCAATGAGAGTCTTGGCATAGCCAGGATGTCCTGAGAAAGGGGAATCATGAGCTTCCCACAATATCTTCTACTTAAGTGACTGGCTTGCTCGTATACATACTCTCGTCCTATAGTAGACAAGTCCACTACTGACAGAGAATTCATGATACTTAGCCTCTAGCTTTTGTTCCTGGTCCTTGATAGAGACTTCCCTTAGCATCCTTTGATAGGCTAGATCATGGCATCCTTCCTCTCTAGCTAGCTCAAGTATTAGGTCGTTTGGCATGGACACCTCTGTAGCTAGAGATCTAGCTATTGATGGATTTTTGCAAGATTAGTGAATTAAGGAATGCCTTGCGATTGAGTGCATCAACAACTACATTCTCCTTTCCAGTTCAGTACTTGATCTCAAAATCATACTCCTCCAATACTTCAATCCACCGCGGTTGCCTCATGTTGAGCTTGTTCTGGGTAAAAATCCATTTGAGACTCTTATGATCGGTTACTAGAGTAAACTTGTTACTCAACAGGTAGTGTCTCCAAAGCTTTAGAGCATGGATGACAGCTAATAATTCCAGATCATGCGTGGCATAATTCTTTTCATGACTCTTCAATTTCCTTGAAGAATGTGCTACTGGATGACCTTCCTGCATAAGTACACACCCCAAGGCAAGAATGCTGGCATCAGTTACTACCTCGAACTCCTTATTGAGGTCAGGAAGTTTTAGAATAGGCGCTAATACCAAACATTGCTTCAATTGGTCGAAGCTATTTTGTTCGGGAATTGACCATGTAATAGAAGTCTGCTTCTTTAGTAAGTCGGTAAGAGGTGCTGCAATCAAAGCATAGTTTTTTGATAAAGACCCTATACCATCCTGTCAAGCCAAGAAAGCTACGTATTTCTTTGACGGATACTGGTATTGGCCATTCAAGCACATCACTGACTTTGGCTAGGTCTACTGATATTCCTTCTGATGATACTATGAATCCTAGATATTCAATTTGATGCTTGAAGAATGCACACTTCTTCATTTTTGCATACAGCTTATGAGACCTCATTGTCTCAAGGACAATCCGAAGTCGAGGTTCATGATCTTCTTTCTGTTTAGAATAAACTAAAGTGTCATCGAAGAAGACGAGTACGAAGTCATCAAGATATGGCCTAAAAGATATCCTGCATTAACCTATTGAAGGTGGCAGGCGCATTCGTGAACTCGAATGACATAACTAGGAACTCAAAGTATCCATATCTTGTGTTGAAGGTCGTCTTTGGGATATCTTCTTCCTTGACTCTTATCTGATAGTAACCAGACCTAAGATAATCTTGGAGAAGATTTTGGCACCCTGAAGACTATCAAGAAGCTCATCTATTCTAGGAATATGATATTTGTTCTTGACTGTTGATTGATTCAACCCTCTATAATCAATACATAGTCGAAGTGTTCCATCTTTCTTTTTCTAGAACAGTACAGGTGCTTCTCATGGTGAACTGCTAGGACGGATGTAGCCCTTTGATCTAGCACTTGTTGAGTTGTTCCTTCAGTTCAATTGCTTTCGGTATAGACATTTTATAGGGTCTCTTCTCAATTGGCACAGCTCCTATTACTAGCTTGATCTCATGATCTACTTCACTTTGAAGCGAGAGTTTTGTTAACTCTTCAGAAACTACGTCCCCGTATTCCTTTAGCCAAGTGACCAAATCACTTCATAGTCAAGACAATCGTTGATTAAAAAAAAGTTTTATTCCATTCATATCAGCATAGCCCTTTCGTGGTACAATTATTTCTTGGGCCGATGGAACAAGTTGATACATTAATTCGAAGAGAATAAGATATTATTGCATTCAGCTACAGGAACTGAGTAGTAGTACGGATTGGGGTCATCGATTTTCAGGAATCGATAGTTCATTGGAAGATTAGGGTATCTTTTCCTTTGATATCCATTCTTCACATGACGTCCCAAAACCTTGATTCGGTCGGCAGGGATTCTTTGAATCACTTCTCCGTACACATACTTATTCTGGTTAACCCTTCGACCCCCGACCTGTAGGGACGCGTTCACGTGAGCCTCAACAAAGACGAACAGCTTCACGATCTTCAAATCCTCCATCCACTTGATTCTCTTCAAGTTAATTTGAAGGTACGCAGGTTGATGGGCAGCTATGTAATAGATCCCTGAAACACCCATCCATCTCCGTTCCATGTATACAGGCGATGGATTGTAAATGCAGTCTAGGATGTTCATCATCTCAACCCTTTGTCGATAATCCGTGGAATGCATCGCGGTCATAAACATGACTCGGAACACTAAAAACCTGTTCCATGCTTCATAATTCTGCAAGACAGCATTGAAAGTAAGGAAATGTTTGGGACAATAACATTTGCTTTACTTCTTCTTATTAAAATTTCTCTTTAAAAAAAAAGTCCTTTGTTGGTTCGCTCTAATACCAACTGTAACGTGTCCACTAGAATTATCCAGGACACGTCTTAGCAGTCCATCGGAAAGGATGTCTAGAAAACTCCGCCTGGCACTCCCATGGAATGTTACGGGTTTTGCAATCTAGGTCTTCCCGTGTCTGCCACGTAGCGGAAGTATCCTGGCTGTTCCCACTTAGGATCGACCTGAATTTGGGTTTTCCTGTTTGGTCATTAGCTAGCAGCAACTAGCGACAGACCCGAGCGAACTACTTTACGCAGAAACGCCAGGTCCGAAGCGGATTCACACTGCACTTGGTTCAAGGAGAATGGGAACGAGAGGGATGCAAAACTCAACCTCTCTGCCATAAGGCATAGTCCCATTCAGTTCCCCTAAAACAGCGTAAATTGGGTAAAACATAATTCTAGGTCATTGCTTTTGATGAACCTCCCGTTGCTCTTCGAGATTTTTGAGAAAATTTCCCGACTAACCGGGACCACCCAACCGTAGGACGGACCCATGGCCCATCCTCCGCACTTTCCTCAGTTTGTTTTAGTTATGTAATTATCTAACACATTAATTTGACATATAACAACCAGCTTCTTTAATTAACCCTGTTAAGCACTGGTTCCTTCACGTAATCTTATCACGTGACATAGAAAAACAATATCAAACAACTTCTATATTATCATTTCATCATTTTATCTTTGAAATACAAGGAGTTCCGCCCGTAGGCTTGTCCCTAATCCGCCCGAAGGCTATCCAGTAATCCGCCAGGGATCACTATTCCAAGCTTCTGCCCGTAGACTAGTATGCGGGCCTCGAGATCCAATCCCGAGTCACGTTAGCCTCTTGTGCAGGACGCGGAAGGCGAGGGATTTACGGCCAGAGCCCCCCCTGGCACCCAAGCGTCCTCCTGCTCCAAGTAGAGCTCAACGGAAAGACCTCTCGCGGCGGGTTCGGTCCACGTTCCCGGCACGGTCAACAACCCCCTTGGTTAGGGTCAGGCAGGCAGTCGGGGGTAACTGAAGCTGCCTCTCCCTTCAGGCCTTCAACGTGAAGCATTTATATATCTTTTCATCCTTTAGTTCCTTGAGCAAACAATGCAAACAGTGCTTTCTAAACTGTTACAAGCACAATCAATTCCAGTGGTCGTTTATTTGGCCAACTGTTAAGGAGTAAATCCTTCTCTCCGAATGCGTCCAGCATTCGATCCGGGATCAATTGCGACTTGGCAAGATCCCCAAGTTTTGTTTGTTCACCCTTTTGTCCTTGGGTTAGGGCCATACCCTAATAACTCAACTTAACCAACACCTTAGGTTTTATTAACAGTAAATCCTGGCGACCATGTCGCTTCAATTTATTGATTGGTCATTTTCTTTTAAGCAAATACCTAATTTCCCTTTTTCTTGGCAAATTTTCCCCAAGAAAGGTGATGTAACATGATGATTACTCATCCTCGTGCAAGTTAAACTTGCGCAAGAACTTACCAACCTTATTTCAAGAAATGGCAAAACTCTCTTGTGAACAAACCACAAGTCTATGCGACGTTGCGACTTATTGCACAAGTGTCGCATCTATTCCATGGGATCATTTCACCCATTGAACGGCGTTTTTTGGTATCGG